>NC_136065.1:2045994279-2046241779 GCF_964261635.1 Lissotriton helveticus
GGAAGTTCCATTGTGTACGCCATCCTGAAGCGGCCGGTCTCGTAGAGAGACATAATCAGACCCTGAAAATCCGAATTGCAAAAGTATGTCAAGAGAAAGGTGTAGACTGGATAGTAGCTCTGCCAGTCGCTTTATTTTATATGCGCATGGTCGCACATTCCAGATCAGGTCTGTCCCCGTACGAGGTCGTGTTCGGCCGCCCCCCTAACATGTGGGGCACACCTAGACCCCGAAGTATTACCGATGTTTCAAGTAATATGTTGACAGATTACCTAGCTTCCTTGATGTCTGCCCTACACTCTTGTCGTTCACAGGTTGCCGCCGCATTTCCAGACAATACCGAGGTGGCACCGCATGAAATCGTTCCCGGATCCATGGTCCTAGTGAGAAATTTTGATCGTTCAAGTCCGCTGGAGCCTCGCTGGAAGGAACCTCGTCAGGTCCTCCTAACCACCCGTACAGCCGTGAAGTTGGAGGGGAGAAAAGGCTGGGTGCATCTGTCGCACATCAAGAAGTTTTATGGACTGAAACCCGTTTCAAAGAACATTTCCGAGGATTTGAAATACTGCCAAAGTACTATTCTTAAGGACTGTCCCGCAAAAGACAATGATACTGAACCCTCCCTGTTAGAGAAAACTCCGCAACAGGAGTATAAGCAAAAACTAAGGTCTAGTAAAATAAGTCAGCCAGTTTGATTGTCTAAGTCCTCCCCTAGGTGAAACGGTTAGACCGGTTTCTGACATGTATAAAATAGACCCCCATAGTGAGAGAGTTAGTCAAAACTCAATCCGATGTATCGTTTTCCTAAGTTTCATATTGTTTGTCAGCATTATGATTTCCTGCACAAGTTATGCATTTTATCTGTATTTTCCAGTTTCTCATGTAAATAAGTCTTCTAATATTACAGTAGAGCACACATTTAGTGATCTGCCTCCTCATGAACTCTCTTACCGCCTTGCTATGCGTAATAATTCCTTTATCCGCATGTTACATTATTCACACCAGACCAGCAATGCCACTAATTGTTGGGTATGTGGTCGACTCCCCCCTTTCCAGACACCGAAGGGAGTTCTGCCACTCTTTCCTTATCCATTTTCACATAATGGTTCGTGTGGAGCATGGTCCACGTTAACGTCATCCTCAACAGATATGTCTTTTCTTAACAGTACATGTTTTCCAGACAAGCAAGGTCTTCCCCACAGAACAGGGTTAGATCTAGAGAATGAAGTTTATAATTTAGGTAATTATTCTTCGAATTTCATGGTCCTGAATGTTCAGTCTGATTCTACTCCAGACTTACCTGCTATTTCAGTACTACCAGTCAAAGGCGAATTATGTGTCCGAAATAATGGTTCCGTACATGTAGGACATAGTGATTGTACTACTATTGTCAAGTATAGTGACAGTGGGAAATCTATTTTCAAAGCTTCACGTCATTCTTATTTTGTTTGTGGTCAGACCGCATATGTTCGTCTGCCCCTCGATTGGGAGGAAACCTGTTACATTGCCTTCCTACTGCCACCAGTTTTTCTAGCCCCATCTGATTATCACAGAAACACACATCTAGTACACATTAGACATAGAAGGGAGATCGAGTCCCCAATTGTCGATTATACTGAAACTGCTCTAGAACAGTATACAGATTTCAATAAAGGATTCTTTTTCTTTATAGGCCCTGTCCAGAATAGTAAGCTAATCCGTAGGTTAACCAGAACCCTTGAAGCTGTAGTGAATGAGACTGCCTCTGCCCTAGGTAACTTAACTGAAGAGCAATCTGCTATGAGATTTGTCGTGCTCCAGAATCGTCTCGTCCTTGACGTCATACTGGCCGATAGGGGCGGGGCATGTAGAGTCATCGGATCTAGTTGCTGCATTTTCATTCCTAATAACGCGCCGTCTGTTTATTCAGCTATAACCAGACTCCATAAAATTGCCCATCTGTTACACCAGGATCCAGGCACCTGGACATGGTCCGGTTGGTTCTGGAATATAATTTCCGCCTGGGGATGGAAAGTATTGTCCTCTCTAGGTATTGCAGTAGCGATCATATTCAGTTGCTGCCTCTGTATACAATGTGGCCCTGCGATTTGCGGCATTTGTGCTACATCTTGTATTCCTAGTCCCAAGCCCCGTTCTAAATCCCGTTCCAAGACAATTCGAGACGAGCAAATGATACTGTATGAAATGATAGATGGTATCATGAATATTGATGTTTCCTGATGGAAACGTAGTGACAAGGAGGGAATGTGGAAAAGTAAATTTTGCCATGTTCTGTGTCCCTACGCGTCCTCCGTCTCATGTTATGTGTGCATGATTAATATGCATATGTATTCCCCATGTTTGATTAAAGACGCAATTACAGTTGTAATAATAATAATAATAAACTTTATTCGGATTATTACAATCCATAAAAGCAATACAATTTAAAAAATCTTCAAAGAGATCTAGTTATCAGTTACTTAAAATGATTGCAGAAAGAAATTTCATTAGTGTATACAGTACAGATATATTTTCTTAAAGGTTTTTCCTATGTCTGTATATACATTTCAAAAAATTAAGGACATGGTAACATGTGGCTTCAGTATCCAAGAGCTGCAGGCTCAACATGGCCACTCTACATTGTCTGAGACCCCACGATTTTAAAAGGGTCAGTAGCCAGAGTTTGCGGTGTTCCTGATAAAATTTACAGAACAGAACTGTATGAAGCGTGGATTGACCTGATATCCCATCACATGGGCATGGAGGTGAATTTAGGTCCCACACGTTTGGTGTTGGGAAAACCACCAGTTTGTGAAATAAGTTCAGTCTGAATCTTATCAGGAGGAATCGTTCAAAGGTACCAATGTCAAGATTAAAATAAGGCTGCATCGAAAGAGTAGATTGAACCAACATGGCGTGCTGCGTCGATTGTTTCCCGGCCTCGACCTGAAGTCTTAATTTGATCAGATGGTCCAACGCTCGCTGTTTTAAATTCTCCTTTGCGAGTTCTCCAATTTTTTCGGGATTAAAATAATATTTTTCCATTCCAAGATCTCGAAGAAAGGTCCGAATGTAGGCCAGCCATTTAATTCTCAAAACATAATCCAGGGACATTGCGTCCGCCACTATCATTTTTGTGAGGGCGTTTTTGTCCGATGTCCAGATACGTCGCCAAAGTAAAATTGGTTGTAACTTGGCAAGGTCTTCAATATATGGTGCCCCTAGTTCCAAGTGGCAGGCGTAAGTGGAGGAAGTTTTGGGGGCGGATAGGATAAATCTAAAGAATTTATTTTCTGCAGTTTGCAGAGACGTGACGTCCATATGTCCCCATAGTCCTGCACCATATAAAGCTGTGGATTGGCATTTGGCTTTATATATAGTTATCAGTTCTCTAGGTGGACGTTTTCCTAGTTTTTGAGAGAACGATACCAAAGCGGCTAGTGCTCTTTTGAAACAATGGCTTCTGGCTTCTATTGCTGGTTTCCAGGAGAGTTTATTGTCTATCATGACCCCCAGATAAGAGTATTCTTTGGTTGAGTCAATTTTTTGGCTATCAAGGTAAATAGAGTTTTGGTGTTTTTTCCCAACCCCAGCATTCATTACAAAAGTTTTTTTCACATTTATGTGGAGGTCAAGAGTTCTCATAAACTGGGAATAACTATTAAGGGACCTTTGGAGTTCACGGGGAGTTTGTGCGAGAAGGACGGCGTCATCCGCATACAGCAGGGCGGGGATCGGGCGATGTTTTGCCAAGGGGAGATCACGGGCACCCTTTAGTAGCTCAACCTCCAAGTTGTTGGTATAGAGGGAGAAAAGGAAGGGTGCCAGGACACAGCCTTGTCTGACCCCACGCTCTACTGCGAAGGACTCCGTCAGTTCTCCCTTTGTTCCATAACGAACTCTTGCAGATGGATAGGAATAGAGTTCCCTTAGAAAATTCAGGAGTGGAGGATCAACCCCCATCTGTGCCAAGAGGGACCACAATTTTGTATGGGCGACGCAGTCGAACGCCGCCGACAAATCTACGTAGGTCATGTAAAGTTTTGCTTTCTTTGCATGCACATATTTTCCAAAAATTAATGATAAATTTAGGGCTTGTTCCACGGTACCTAATCCTTTTCTAAATCCGAATTGAAGGTCGGATAAGATACCTCTTTCTTCTGCCCAGTCCTGAAGTCTTTCTAAAATCACTCGTCCTGCTATTTTTCCCAATGAGTCCAACAAGGAGATTGGGCGATAGCAGGCGGGGTCCATGCGATTACCTTTTTTAAAAATCGGCACCATAATGGACCTGGTCCAAGACTCCAAGATTCCTATTTTTGCTGTAGCGGTGCAGACTCTTGTTAAAATTGGTGCCCAGAGATCTATTTGATGTTTGAAAAGATCTGCCGGGACACCGTCCGGCCCTGGGGCTTTCCCTTTTTTGGTGGAGTTCAGTGCCACGAGAATTTCGGGAATATCAAAGCTTATATCTATTGGGTATGGTGAGGGTATTTTTTCCTCTTCTTCCAGGTCTTGATCGTGGGTTGGTTTTCGGAAGATGCTGGTGAAATGTGACACCCAAGTTACAGCGTCTATGGCAGCTTCGATTTTTGGGCAAATGTCGTCTGCCAAAAAAGGAGTTCTTATAATTTTCCAGAAAGCTTTAGAGTTTTTTTCCTGGGCACTGGTGTGAAGTTCGTTCCACAGCTCTCGCTTCAGTTCCTCTTTCCTCCTTTTTCTTATTTTTAGATATTCGCTTCTGAGAGTGGCTATTGTTCTAGGATCCCTTTCTTTTTTATTTAGGGCTTGCTTTAGATTTGTATGAGCCTTGGTGCACTCTTGATTGAACCAGCCATTAGGCTTGGATGAGGTAGGTTTTTGTTTTTTTGTTAATAACACCTTAATTTTTCCCATGATTTGGGCGAAGTTGGTTAAAAGATCCGTATCGTTGGTGGCTGTATCCAAACAAATTTCAATTTGGGGATGGACTAATCTTATTAGCTCTTTAGTGAGTTCCTCTGGATTTGTCCTCTCCCATTTTATAGAATACCCATTTACTTTATCCATGTTAATATCTTCCTGAGTCAGTGCGTTAGCTATTATTTCAGGAGAACATTTCTGGTTAATTAATGAGACTTCCAGAGTTAGAATTGCATGGTCGCTTTGGGAATTTGGTATTACTTCAAAGTTCTTTACTCTTAGTTGTAAGGACGCTGATATAATTATAAAGTCTACCGTAGTTTGGTAGCCTCTTCCAATGTAGGTAGGTGCAAGTGAGTTTTCCCCATAATCCGAGGTGTTTGCTATCTGGAGATCCAGATCGGATAGGAGATCATTCATTTGCCTTCCCATTTTATTATGGGAAAAATGAGTGAGTAAGAGGCCTTCTTCCGTCACCATGCCGGGACATTTTCTTTTTGGTTTGGTACAGGCGTGTAGGTTGAAATCGCCTGCCCATAATATGTTTACCGGGGCTCCTTCTCTTTGTTTCATTCTTAAATTAATTAGTTTCTCGTGAAGGTGGGCCAAGACTTTCTCGAAGTCCAATTCATCCAGATTGTTATAAAAATTGATAATAATCATCGACTCTCTTTTCTGGAAGTAAAGACCAAGGATCTGCAAATTTTGTGCCAATTCGATAACCTTTATTTTAACGTTTTGGATAGTGTTGGCTATAAAAATACAGAGACCTCCCTTTGGTCTACCTGTATGTCCCGACTGCGCAAGGGACGAGTACGTTTTAAATCCTTGCAGGTGGTATTCTTGTAGGGACCATGTCTCCTGTAAGCATAGTACTTGGTGATTAAGCGTATGATACAGGATTGTCCCATCCTCTATTTTTGTCTTTAATCCCGCAGTGTTCCACGAGATCAAGCTCAGGATTATTACGCTATCCCTTGAGCTTTTTGTGCTTTTTAATTCATTTCGGATCTCAGGAACTGGTAGAGTCTCTGAGACTGGGGAGACTAACGGGCTTTCTGTTTGAGGTTGGGAGTCTTCCTGAGGTTGTGATTGTGGTAGTCAATCAACACATTCCAGGGGGCTGTATCTATTTTCTAATTGGGGGCCATTCCAGCTATCCCAACGTGTGGAATCGTTGCACTTTGTCCGGTGGTCCTGGCCTCTCCATTCGTCCCTATTTCTGCCATGATGATTTGGGCCTAGTGGGTTGAATGGGGGAAGCCATCCTTGCCGCGGCTGTTGCCAAGGATGGATACTAAAATGCGTTGTTTGCTGAGGTTGGTGAGGTTGCCACCCTTGTTGGGAGGTGTGATGTGAATATTGTGGTAGGTTGATGGGGTGTTGGGTTGCATGGTGTGCGAATTGGGAAAATAAGGCCGGTGATTGCCACTGAAAAACTGAATGTTGTAAGTTTTGTGGGAAATTAGGCCTATCTAAGTAGTGTTGGGGATGATATATGTTATTTTCAGGGGGATTTGCAGGGCCGGGGTTTGGTGGATATGCATAAAAGGGAAAATTCTGCCTTGAAGGTGAAGATAAAAAATAAGACAAGGGAAGGGGATTTATTTTTGTAGCAGGACCTCTATTGGGCGAGTTACAGATATAATTTGACGCCCCGATCTCCCTGAATTTGATACTGATGACATCCCCCGCTATTGCCTTCGGGGTTCTACCAACCCAGTCTCCTCTACGTACAGAGAAGATGTCACCCCTAATATGTGCGGGTAATGGTCTGTGGAGTTGGAGCCATTGGGCACATTTGTTCCTCAGCTCTGCAAAAGTTTCTCTCGTACCCTCCTTCAGTGGGGGCACCGCTGTTAGCACCACCACGAGGGGAGAGGCTTCCGGGGGTAAGTTAATAATTTTGGGCCGAGGTTGCTTTGTCTTCAGATCTGATGGATTTTCCTGAGAGGGGGTCTCTGGTGGGATAGTGAGATTCCCTTTTGCTTGTCTATTATTTGTTTTTAATTGACCTACTAAACCTGTTTGTGTGGCAGAAGGAAGAACTACCACCTCCGGAGTATTTTGGGAGACTTCCAAATTGCTCCCTTTTTTTGCTAAAGGAAGTGTTTCTGCCGCTTTTTTAATTTGTGAAATATTGGGATTAACTGTTTTACCTGTTATTTGTTTGGTGCTAGGTGATTTTTGAGGTGTTTCCTTTGCTCCCTGTGTTGGGGCAGGACCGTTTCTACTTAATTTACAACTGCATTTAGTGTTAATTAATGACGTAAGTCTGTCCAGCTTTGATATGAGTGGTTTGATCTGTGCTGTAATTTTAGCTTCAAGGTCAGATTTTAGATCCATAACCATGTTTTCCACCCAACAGGGGATACCTGCCGAGGGATTTGGGGTAGGAGTAATTAAATTATGGTTCTTTATTTTTGATTTTCCCTTGATGATTGGCATTTCCTTTGAGAAAGTAGTGATGATTTCCTTTGTTTTTGTTGGTTCTACATACGTTTCTGGCTCAGGTGGTAAGGAATTACAAATGGGACTTTGGACTAATTTCTCATCCGGTGATTGGCAAGCTTCTAGATCAGGAGTTGCGTCGAGATCAACATATGATTGATCGGAGTCCGATTGGGTTACGGATAAGTCTACTGAGTTTGGAACAGTCACCATTGGAACGATGGTTAGTGGCAGGGGTAAGGAGCAATTATTATTGTTTGCCCCCTGATGGACAGGAGAATTTGCGGTAGCAATTGAGCCGAGCGAAGATCGTTTTGCCTGTATGAGGTCTAAGGAGACTCTTTTCTCCAGTAAGATGATGCTTTTGTCAATGGTGTCATTTACCCTGGATATAAACAGGTCTATAGGGCCGGTCACTTGCGTCACCAGTGTTGCTTTCTTGGACGTGCTTCTTGTTTTGGGACGCATCCTGATCCCCAATAATGTACGTTAAATAATTCAAGGGGGCCCAGAGGGGTTGTCGTGGGGTGCAGGGTGACAGGGCCCGGGCCGTCCTCTGCCGTCCTCGAACGGCCTCAAACGGCCCTGTCTTTGCCCTGTCTTCGCCCGAGCTGCGTCCCGCGCTGCGGGAGGGAAGTGTTGTTTTGTAGGAGGTGCAAAAGGGCGGGGGGCGGGCCAGCAGGGAGAGCGGACCGGAAGCTCTTCCTTGGTCTTGCAGGGACTTCTGGGAAATGAAGTCCCCGCACGCTCGCAGCCCCGCTGGTCCCTCGCGCCCCTTACCGCCTTGGAGTCTTGCTGCCGGTATCCTCGCCTCAATCCTACACGAAGGTGCCTCTACCAGCACCCACCGGCGAAGCGGCACCCGCGAAGCGGGTGCGGCGAGAGGTGGGCTCGGGAGGCTGGGAAACTGATGCGCTGCTTGACTGGTGCGTGGAGCTGATACCTTCCGCTTGGCTACAAGTAGGTAAATGTCCCACGAGGTGGAGAGAGAGAGACGCTTTTAGCTGGCTCAGGTGGGCGGGGGGCGGGCCAGCAGGGAGAGCGGACCGGAAGCTCTTCCTTGGTCTTGCAGGGACTTCTGGGAAATGAAGTCCCCGCACGCTCGCAGCCCCGCTGGTCCCTCGCGCCCCTTACCGCCTTGGAGTCTTGCTGCCGGTATCCTCGCCTCAATCCTACACGAAGGTGCCTCTACCAGCACCCACCGGCGAAGCGGCACCCGCGAAGCGGGTGCGGCGAGAGGTGGGCTCGGGAGGCTGGGAAACTGATGCGCTGCTTGACTGGTGCGTGGAGCTGATACCTTCCGCTTGGCTACAAGTAGGTAAATGTCCCACGAGGTGGAGAGAGAGAGACGCTTTTAGCTGGCTCAGGTGGGCGGGGGGCGGGCCAGCAGGGAGAGCGGACCGGAAGCTCTTCCTTGGTCTTGCAGGGACTTCTGGGAAATGAAGTCCCCGCACGCTCGCAGCCCCGCTGGTCCCTCGCGCCCCTTACCGCCTTGGAGTCTTGCTGCCGGTATCCTCGCCTCAATCCTACACGAAGGTGCCTCTACCAGCACCCACCGGCGAAGCGGCACCCGCGAAGCGGGTGCGGCGAGAGGTGGGCTCGGGAGGCTGGGAAACTGATGCGCTGCTTGACTGGTGCGTGGAGCTGATACCTTCCGCTTGGCTACAAGTAGGTAAATGTCCCACGAGGTGGAGAGAGAGAGACGCTTTTAGCTGGCTCAGGTGGGCGGGGGGCGGGCCAGCAGGGAGAGCGGACCGGAAGCTCTTCCTTGGTCTTGCAGGGACTTCTGGGAAATGAAGTCCCCGCACGCTCGCAGCCCCGCTGGTCCCTCGCGCCCCTTACCGCCTTGGAGTCTTGCTGCCGGTATCCTCGCCTCAATCCTACACGAAGGTGCCTCTACCAGCACCCACCGGCGAAGCGGCACCCGCGAAGCGGGTGCGGCGAGAGGTGGGCTCGGGAGGCTGGGAAACTGATGCGCTGCTTGACTGGTGCGTGGAGCTGATACCTTCCGCTTGGCTACAAGTAGGTAAATGTCCCACGAGGTGGAGAGAGAGAGACGCTTTTAGCTGGCTCAGGTGGGCGGGGGGCGGGCCAGCAGGGAGAGCGGACCGGAAGCTCTTCCTTGGTCTTGCAGGGACTTCTGGGAAATGAAGTCCCCGCACGCTCGCAGCCCCGCTGGTCCCTCGCGCCCCTTACCGCCTTGGAGTCTTGCTGCCGGTATCCTCGCCTCAATCCTACACGAAGGTGCCTCTACCAGCACCCACCGGCGAAGCGGCACCCGCGAAGCGGGTGCGGCGAGAGGTGGGCTCGGGAGGCTGGGAAACTGATGCGCTGCTTGACTGGTGCGTGGAGCTGATACCTTCCGCTTGGCTACAAGTAGGTAAATGTCCCACGAGGTGGAGAGAGAGAGACGCTTTTAGCTGGCTCAGGTGGGCGGGGGGCGGGCCAGCAGGGAGAGCGGACCGGAAGCTCTTCCTTGGTCTTGCAGGGACTTCTGGGAAATGAAGTCCCCGCACGCTCGCAGCCCCGCTGGTCCCTCGCGCCCCTTACCGCCTTGGAGTCTTGCTGCCGGTATCCTCGCCTCAATCCTACACGAAGGTGCCTCTACCAGCACCCACCGGCGAAGCGGCACCCGCGAAGCGGGTGCGGCGAGAGGTGGGCTCGGGAGGCTGGGAAACTGATGCGCTGCTTGACTGGTGCGTGGAGCTGATACCTTCCGCTTGGCTACAAGTAGGTAAATGTCCCACGAGGTGGAGAGAGAGAGACGCTTTTAGCTGGCTCAGGTGGGCGGGGGGCGGGCCAGCAGGGAGAGCGGACCGGAAGCTCTTCCTTGGTCTTGCAGGGACTTCTGGGAAATGAAGTCCCCGCACGCTCGCAGCCCCGCTGGTCCCTCGCGCCCCTTACCGCCTTGGAGTCTTGCTGCCGGTATCCTCGCCTCAATCCTACACGAAGGTGCCTCTACCAGCACCCACCGGCGAAGCGGCACCCGCGAAGCGGGTGCGGCGAGAGGTGGGCTCGGGAGGCTGGGAAACTGATGCGCTGCTTGACTGGTGCGTGGAGCTGATACCTTCCGCTTGGCTACAAGTAGGTAAATGTCCCCCAATTACAGTTGTGTCCATCTCTAGTATGCCAGTTCCCAGTTCTCGTGAATACTACGAATATTAGGCCTATGTAAAGTTACGTTGCCACGTTTCTCAGTGTGCACGTTATTGCATTGTAAAGTCTCAGTTTCTAGGCCTCAAAAGGGCCCGGACACCAGATTCAGCTCCTGTCTCCTGAGCCTCGCTGAGGAGCGATACGAGCCCCCACCTGTGTTCCTGACCCTTCACTTACTTCCTGCCTCACAGTGCCCGGTTCAGCCTGGCTCTGCCTCTGAGTCTGCCAAGAGTATGTTATGATTCTAGTTATCAGTCCGGTCCTCCTTCTCTGCATTCCTAAAGCTACTGAATCGCATCAATAGTTTCCGTCATTGTCTAGCCTTTACGGTTCCATGTAAGAGAAATACTGTATTTTAATGGTCATTTAATATTCTTCATCACGCACTACATGTAGAATAATGCATGCTTCAGTCTTAGAGTCTGTTAGCCTTTCCCCTCCTGACTTTTAGTTTATATCAACATGTTCCCTAAACATTAGATACTAGATAGGGTTTAGGTACATGTCGCCCTGACTCTCCAGACTTTAGTCTCTGCTCCTAGCACAGAGTTCATAGCCCCCAGCTTCTCCTAGTAACACGTCATTGTCAGTTTGCGCGCACCATTAGGTTAGAGGTCCCGGCTCCTTAGGTAGCCCCTCCATGTTTCCGCCCCATTCATGACATATTCTGTTACGTTTGCATCACATGTCTATGTATACGCCCTGTTCACGCCTCTTTTATGCCTTATCTTTCGCGACTGTTATAGGCCCCTCCCACTGCTACGCCTATTGCAATGAAATGCTATGTAATTGTTTTAGTATATATATGTTGTACATTGTTATTAAACGCACGCCTGCTAGCCATTCCAGATCCTGCCCCCAGGCAGCTGCCATCCTATTCCTGTGCAGGTTGTCCTGTTCCTGTCCTTTATGCTGTATTAAACCTGCAATACTCCTACTACCTCGAATCTTGACTCTTATTTATTGAGCTATCTGTTATTGCTATGTCCAGTAAAACCTAGATCCGGTATTATTTATTTATATACCACAGTAGACAGATCCCAATTTCCATCTGACACAAGTACATTCTCCGGGTCTGTCTTTCGAGAAAAGCAGGGCCATGTGTCACCCGCGGGAAAGCAGTTTTATTTGCACGGCCGGGCGGGCCTGTGGGCGCCGTCCGCAGAAGCCCCACATAGGCAGCGATGGTCTGAAGCCCCCGCTGCAGATTATAGAGCAACCTCGGGGCCTTCCTAGGTCGTTCCACTAACACATATATGCAAATACCATATCCTTCCTAGAACCAACAAGGTGTAAAGTGCAATACCACAGCACCCAGTGCCCCAAAGCAACCGCGAGGTGAGCTGTATAGAAAGGAGGACACAGTAAACAGCGAGGACGTATATGTGAGCACAAAGGTCGATGGGGCCGTGAGTAGTGTCCAAACTACTGTACTTGGAGAATATGTGTGTTTAAAGAGACTAATAGACATGGCTGCGATGTAATATATACGGATATATCTTCAAGTGGAGACTCCGTTTTAGCATTCGTAGTGAGTTAAAGGTTGTACAATTAACAGTAATTATGGCGCAGTTCAAGGACCGCGCCTAGTGAGGAGAGGTAGCCCCATGGCTATTATTCTAGCATTGTACATTTGGAGATCTCACAAAAGTGTGTGATTTGGGGCAGACTGATGTGTGACCCAGCGACATGAAAAACCAAGCATTTGCAATGCAATAGTTCTCGCATGTACTTGAGTTTTAGCTATTGTCATCGTAAATGACTGACTTTTTGTTGGTTTTTTAAATTTAAATAAAAGGCATTCTCAATTACAATGCCAATAGCTTTAACTCGTGTAAATGCGAGACCTATTGCATTGCAAATGCTTTTTTTTTTTTTTTACAGTAAAGAACGGATGACAATCCAGTCAAAGAGGCACTGCTTTGTTTTTCAGTTGCCTAAGTGTGTATGCCTCATCACTTCCTTCATTACACACACGAACACGCACACACGGACACCACCACTCCCATGCACACACGGACACCACCACTGCCATGCACACACGGACACCACCACTGCCATGCACACACGGACACCACCACTGCCGTGCACACACGGACACCACCACTGCCGTGCACACACGGACACCACCACTGCCGTGCACACACGGACACCACCACTGCCGTGCACACACGGACACCACCACTGCCGTGCACACACGGACACCACCACTGCCGTGCACACACGGACACCACCACTGCCGTGCACACACGGACACCACCACTGCCATGCACACACGGACACCACCACTGCCATGCACACACGGACACCACCACTGCCATGCACACACGGACACCACCACTCCCATGCACACACGGACACCACCACTCGCATGCACACACGGACACCACCACTGCCATGCAGACACGGACACCACTCGTGCTTAATTTGTAAAAAAAAAAGTGCCAGGGCTTTCATTTGTAAAAAATTAAGTGAAAGGGCACTCCTCAGGAGGCTACTGTAGTTTGCCATACACATTAGGCGCCTTTGAGCTATTGGCATTGTAAATGACAATGACTTTTATTTATGTTTTGGTTTTTAAAACATAAATAAAAGACCTTGTCATTTACAATGTGAAGACCTTAAACTCGCGTTCATTTACAATGCTAATAGCTCTAACTTTTGCAATGCCGAGACCGTTGCATTGTAAATGCTTGTTTAACTTCTTTTTATATATTACTTTTTAAAAATGGCTAATTTTGTATTGTATGAAATCTTTCAAAATTAGAATTGTTTATCGAGTCATAAACTGTAAATGTTATGCTTTAGTTTTTAATATAATTGACTGTAAATGTAATTGTAATTTTAAAGTTAGCACGTTCTTGCTTTTATGAGTGAAATCTCGAATAAAGCATACTTTTGACTTTGACTTTGACTTTGTATTTGTATCCGGGCGTCGCACACAGGAAACATTTATGTTAATCCCCTGAAGAAGGGTTCGACATGAACCGAAATGCATTGGGATCTGGTTTACAATTTTCATTTTGAATTGAATAGGACCAGGACGGTGAGTAAACGAGCTGGAAATAGCGCAGCGCCCCCTTGAATGCGCCAGCCAAGAACAACGCCGGTCCCTGAATGCGCTGATCTGTAGACATGCACTTCTCAATTAAAGCAGCAAAGAGCCGTATGTTGCATGCACTATCTTCGGAGAGTGTCTGGAGTTGGAGTCGTGAGGTTTATGACAGACAGACTGGGGACGCCCGGTTAGTTTCGTGTGCAGTCGGACAACACCAGAGCTCCAGACCAGGCAAAAAGGCTCTCGAGTGAACGCTCGTATGTAAACACAGGGCAGAAGCGAGGAGAGCAGGCAGAGGCTGTAGCAAAGCCTCTCAGAGCACACAAGACCCGGATTGCAGGCTGTCTACAGACAAATGAGCACGTCCAGTAGGCAATCAGTGCCTAAAACTCCATGGTGCCCAAGAACACCTCACGCGCAAATTAACAACAGACATTAAGGTGAAACACACGCCCTCGTTGTAGGCTGTCCAGGTGGATTCGGACACTGGTGGGGTTAGCAGGGCGTTACCTTAATTGTGAAATGAAGTCTCTTAGAAAGTCTTGAATTCTTGAGTTCTTTCCTTTAATTTGTATAGTTCCTTAAGTAGTCTTTATCTCTAGATCACGCGTAGGTTCATCCTTTTAAGAATCGTCGCCAAGTTGTGGTAGATGAATGATGCAGAGTCCACTTGTTATGTTAAGATCCTTTATTGCTAGTTCCTTCCAAGTTAGATAGACAGGTTAAGATTGTAAGGAAAACCCCACCAGGAGCTCGCTGTTGGCAGCTCAGCCTCAGATGACCAACTGCCACAGTCAGTAATAGAAAGGCACAGTGAGCTAGAGGGACACCCTGGCATTCTATGATGTCATATACATCATGGTACAGTCTAGCCAGAGAAGAACAGTGAAGAGGACATTTACTACACATCCTCTCTCTTTATGGAGTAATAGCAGAACAAAGGAATAATCAGCTACAATACCTTAAATGCCCCAATCAACAGGGAAGTACACAAATAGGAAGAACCAAAAGTAGTAGTGCACAACAAGTGATGATTTTAGCATGGGGTATCATTAGCTGAGAAAAGAACAAAAATTTAATATGATGACATAATATATCACATCCCCCTCCCTTAACGAAAGAGTAAGGTTTTGAAACAATGGTACAGTCTAGCCAGAGAAGAACAGTGAAGAGGACATTTACTACAGGCCTCTTTTTAATGTGGATCACTCCTGCATGGAAATGTTGCACTTTGGCCAAGTGAAAGCTCCAGATTTGTGATATTTATCTTTTTACACAGACTTCATAGCGTAGTTTACTCGCTTTAATGTGTCACTCAAAGTGTCACACATTTGGCAATACAATGTCACTCATATGCACCCTGAATTCTTGGAAATGTTACACATAAGGAATCTGAAAACCTGGCACCTATGTAGAAACTTCTGATTTTGTAATTCAATCAGTAAGTATTTTACCTATATTCCTCCTATAACTTACTTCCCTTCCGTTGAAGTTAATGGAGAATTAAATCTACACAATTGTATTTTCCTAATTCTCCCTCTTGCCTGCGAATATTGGCATGTATATTCTTAATAGATGTCTTTTATGATCTTTTGTGGGAAGATATTGACAATAAAGCGCCAAACGTTTTTAGTGAGCTACCATTAGATCCCAGGTACCGTGGAACACTACTCAAATTCTTAAATTCAGTTGTGTCTCTTGCTCTCTCAGCTTATGCTGCTAAAAAGATAAACAATGAATGTTTTACAAATACTGATGTGTATATTTCCACTTAGCAGTGAATTACGTAAAACAAGGCTGCTGTTCCTCCCATTTGGACATCTAATTCTTTTTTTTGGTATTTTTTGTAAATGAGGTATAAAGGGACCCTTATTTACCTGCTCTGCTGCAGGCAGCTGGCAATAGCCTCTACAAGATGGCCGCCTGTTGGCACGGAGACGGCGTCAGTCAGGCTTCGCGCAAGCATTCAGACACTTCCGCGTGTCAGACACTTCCGCGTGCAGGTCAGCTGACCCAACCCAGGGCTGGAGATGGGAAGGAGAGATAGCAGAAGTGTCCTACCAGTGTCACAGGTTCTGGAAGCGGTTGTTTGTTGTAGGTTCACAGGAGGAGCGACATGGAATGCGGAGGGGCTCACCGTGGGGCCGTGGACCGAGGGGGTGCGCGGTGCCCCCGGAGCCTGGCTGTCACCAGCAGCAGAGACCTAGAGAACCCCCTTGTGCGCGCCCTAAGCCCCCACCGGCTGTCACTGATGCCCCTCTTCCTCGGTCTGATCTTCGCTCTGTGCCCCGGCCAGGGGTCTGAAGCCTTCACCCAGGTGAGGGGAGGCGGGGTCTTTAGGACTGGGTGTTGGGCACATCTATCCCTGGCAAAGGGTATTTGTGCCCAGTCAAAGTGAGAGAATTCTGAGAGAGGTAGCCCTGGGGGTGTTTATGTTTATTGAAGCATAACTGATTTTATTATTGTGATTAGTGAAGCATATTAAGCTGTCCTCTCAGTATGTGTCGATATCTAGGTAAGGTGCATGCCCCCAACAAGAGGAAGCTATGAGAACAACTTTGAAAAAAACCATTCTTCAAGGGTTTCTGTGATGTATGTGCTTTACCTGTGTACGTAGTTGCGTCTCCCATGTTTTCATACCTGAATAAAGTGACTGGGCTGCGTTATACAAAAAACAAAGACGTGTTGGTGTGTGCACGGTACGTGCGCACACTGAGTACATGCCTGCCCCAGTGTATGTACCTTTGAGGTTTGCCAGACAGAGAACGACAGGTGGTTGACAGAGGGTGTAGCTGTACTCTTTGGAGAAGGAGAACGCTCAGAAACAAACTTACGGTCTTACCTGTGCAGAGTGGGGTGCATTCTTGTAGTGTCATCCTGCCTGCTGTCAGGGGAGAGTGTAACTGTATTAAGAAACGTCTTCTAGACGACCGTATGTACTGAGGGAAACAGTGTATTCTGGAATGTCTAGAGCTTTTTTTTTTTTAAAGAGTTGTATATAACTACACCCGAAGATATCAGATGGCTTTACATGAGCACCATTATCGGAAACATATATTTTTGTTAGGCACAAGGAAATTAAGTCGTTCCCAATACTCAAACCCAGTTCCCTAGCTTCGAGGTCGACCGCCCTGGCCGTAAGGCTACATCCTTTCCCCAAGACCGCTTTGTCGGGCAGAGTCATCCTGTGAGTAGCAGTAGAGTAAGAAAGAGAACATCCTGAGATAAGTAACCTTTTTGTCTTACCGGTACTGATGGGAGAGGAGGAACTTCTGGTATTTGTGACCCTGTGTGTTTTTGGGAGACTGTAACTAAACAAACGTCATTTAATAGTGCGTTCTGGGATGGGTATTCCTGTATAGCATCTATTTGTTTAGAGGGACAGAGTCGTAGCTGTACTGAGTGAAAGAGAACTTTCGGTGACATATAAGCTCCTGGTCTTAGCTGTACTGACTGGGCGGGGGTTCTGGTATTTGCAACCCTGTGTAAATGTACTGAGAAACATCTTGAAGAGGGTTAATTTGCTGAGGGACGCAGTACATTCATGTGGTAGTAATTCTGGGGGGGTCATTTGTACTAAGAGAGACAATTATTTGTGGGCCTTGCAGTCCATAGTGGTATCAGTGATTGGTGAAAGAATGCCTCATGGGAACATAACCAGGTGTTCCATATTTGCATACATACATACTTCAACATGCTCTAATTTTATATTGCAAAAGACACAGATGATGGACGGAATGCAGAGCAAATCAAACATTCTCTCCCAGTCAATAGATGTGGGTTAAGTCCATTGTTCTTTTGTTCACCATGTCACCCCAGTTTAGACTAAGCTATAGGCAAATCAGTCTTGACTCTGTGTCTCATGGGAACAGTCCAGACCGAACTGCCAAGCCAGGTCCTCCCTGCACCGGAAACAAGCATTCTGGGGCCGGTTTCAGGGCATCACCCCTCATCAGCCAGGCTAGCTTGAATCCAGTGGCACATTGAGCCAATGATATATTGCAAAAGATACAGATGATGGACAGAATGCAGAGCAAATCAAACATTCTCCCCCAGTCAATGGATGTGAGTTAAATCCATTGTTCTTTTGCTCACCATGCCACCCCAGTTTAGACCCAGCTATATGCAAATCAGTCTTGAACGTGTGTCTCATGGGAACAGTCCAGACCGAACTGCCAAGCCAGGTCCTCCCTGGACGGAAACAAGCGTCTTGGAACTGGTGTCGGGGCATCACCCCATATCAGCCAGGCTAGCTTGAATCCAGTGGCACAGTGAGTGTAATTTTACATTGCTCTTTACGAAACATGTATTCTTAATTGGATATATTGCACTGATAGACCTGATGTAATTTAAGCCATGCACTACAGCGCCAGCATACTTCACTGGGTGATAGTGCACTCTACAAATCTTCATAACAATTAGAGATTTGCTGTTCTCCCAGGTTCTGAGACACCTAGTTGAACAAACATCATGTTATCCAATGGATGTGTGTGATTCATCCAGTACAGGTTAACTATTGACCGTGGACAATATAGGATCTCTGGTTTAGGGTATGTTTAGCTTTAGGCAGCCTTTAGAGCAGTTGCTGAGGCAGCTTCAGTTTGAAAGGAGATGCTTTGATGTGAATTACTTGGTTTTGTGCATACCACCACTATCTGAGGTTTGCAGTGGTGTGCCCTTTTTATTTTTTATTTGTCTGTTATGATTAAGGCAGGCATACATCATGCACTTTTTCACGCATCCAAAACTGAATACGACATAACATATACGTAGAAAACTGATATTTCTTCCATCACTGAATAAAGAAAGCTTGGCATAGTGTCTTGTAGGCACTATCTTGCATTAAGGGTACCATCTCCTTGAACCATGAACAGATGATACTACAAAATACTTGGCGTCAATCAGTAGTCCTCCAAGTCAAATGATGTATAAAGGGCGGTACAATTCCTAATAATGTATTAAGTCCACCAGCCTTGGGCAGTAAGTACACTGAGTTGTCCCTTTTTCAAAAGCCGACCCAGGTTGAGTGAATGTCTCGATGATATTCCCAATAAAAATAGCACAGGCCTCTCTAAACTCCTTGTATTGGCTGTTTTCAGAAACCCATAGTGGTTTCACCCTTAGATCTTCTCATGGGGGCTATTCAACCAAAGAGTACATGTTGCCAGACGGTCATTCCAAATGAAAGTACAGTTCGACAGTTTGAAGAAATTCTTCTAACTAATGCAAACATTTTGGTGACATTAAGTATTGTAAGCCAAACGCTGTAGTGTTATGTTGTCGATCTGGTTATCCTGTCTCAGTGAGTCCATATTATGAGTAAAAGAAAACCAGTTAAAATATGTGTAGACTATATTTTCTGGTTGGACATCCAGTTTATCAGATGAAGTGTGAATAGTGACACACAGCCCATCCCAAATTTAATTATGTCACTGCACACAGGCTAATAACATGTGTTGTCATGCAGTGTGACTTTTTTGACAGGTTTGTCTGTTTTCGAGATGGGGCATTTTCGCTTGGTACTCTGCCTCTTGGCATCAGGGTTGGTATTGCAGTACCCCACAGTGTGCTGAAGGTTTGGCCCCAGAATACACCTCGCCTACTTGATGAGTTGGCTTTGATTAGGCCACACTCGTGGTAGTCCAATTGCTGGCTTTGATGAGATACCTTTGCCCAAAACTGGTGGTGAAGTTGGCATTTAGGACGCATGCTGCAACCAGCCCCAGGACATTCAGACAGTACCCGACAGGCTGATCTGACTGGTCAGTGTGTGAGCCAGCCACGGCCAGTGGTAGGTGTAACTGCAGGGCGGTGACGTAGGGAGGGGGAGGGGCAGGGTGGGCGTTGTAATGTATGGATTACGGACTTTAACAGGTAAGTAAACATATAAATAAATAAAACGAATTTCTATGCATGCACTACATCGCATTTGGTGTCCTTTACAACATGCTCCCCTCCCACTGTTTCTGCTCCCTTTCACTTATGTTCACTGTCCTGCTTCCAAACCCCGCTAACACCACCTGTCCACTGCCATCTTCCATCTTCTTGCTTCACAGCTTCAAAATTATCATATTTACAGGAAAGGCAATGGTGCGAGTGTCAAACACATTTCCGCTGACAGAATTGTATTTTTCTTATTGCACTCAATGCAGAAAACAAATTGCACAAAATACATTAAAAACGTGAGCAAAGTGTCTTCGCTTCACACTCCACAGTCATCTTCTTGACAAACAAAAAGGAATGGCATCCTGCATTGAGCGGATAGGATGTGGCATAACAGGCAGATCTACTGACTTTGGAGCTGGGGATCCAGATGGGCAAATCACTTAATCTCCCCATACCTTTAAACCCAAAAAAACAAGTTCTTGTATAATTCAACTTTTACTCGCGTAAATTGCTAAAGTACCTTCTGGTCGGGTTCGTTCTTTATAAAACTGCTCCTGTGTTATTTGCTATAACTATTGACTTTTTGCATCTGAGCTCGACTATGACCGCATTTCTTTGATGTCTCTCCTTTTGTAAAACAACCAAAGCATGTAAAACAACCAAAGCATGGAAATGAGGATGGTATTAAGGAATGCGGAGTTCAGAGAAGAAGCATAGCAGTGTAAGATGCACAACTATAATTCTAAAGCAAGGAAAGCTCCTCCCCCACAGGCTTCTTTAACCAACTTTTCCATGTGTAACCTTTCCACTGTTTTGTTCTCCATTTTACCCAGTAAAAGCTTGTGACATTGTCAATCACAATGGAAATGTAGTGACCCTTTAAATAAGATCTTTCCATCCGGAGGAAATATATTAACAGAACAATCATGGAGGTCCTCTAACTTTAACATCTTGTGAATGCTAGGAGTATTAATGTGCACTGCCCTGTGGAAAACCATGATTGGTCGGATTATTTAACAGTTATCGCAACAGAAATAAACATCTTTAGATTGGGGCTTTCTTTACAATTTTGATTAAAAGATGTCTATAAGATTAATAAGAATTGCCAAGCACTTGAGAATCAAGCGGCGTCTAGAAATGCACAAAAGAAAAAGGCAAAGTGTTCAACTATAAAATGAAACCAAAACCACAGCCTTAAAAGTAGCTCCTTGGTCGAGTTTGTAAACGGACTCTTCCTCCGATGTGAAGCATGGCTGTATTGAAACAAAACGAGCATTGGCATTGCCCGTAGGTTTTGCCTGTGCAAGACCTAATGGTGTTGACATTTTTTTTAGGTCGCTCTTCCGCTATCTCTTAGAGACATGCTGTATTCTCGATATGAGCATTAAGCTCCGCTCATTTTTCGCCCATCTTCACAATTGGTTCCTCTTTCAGTTGTTTGTAAATTATGCCTTTTGATTCGTCAATAGGCTTAGTATTCCTTCCATAGTACATCCATCCCGTAAGGACAGCCCCTCTTACATGTGTCCGTACTCTGTACCTTTCATTAGGAGTTTGGGAGAACTGTTTACTTAATTAGTGTCTTGCTGAAGCACACACACCTGCCAGACACATCACTGCCTCTTTAAAGCAGCTTTAGCATGGCGTCACCCCCTCCTTCTTTTTTTTTTTTTTTTATTTGTGGCTTGCTGCACAATTTTTTCCCCATCAATTTTGTTTACTTTTTTAAGCAGTAGCAATGGCTGCTGTGCGGGTATAGCTGCTTGCCAAACTCTTTTTTAGTAATTCAGTGTGGTGTCCGCGTTATGGACGTTGTGAATGAAAATGAATGAAAAAAATTATTGTTCAGTTACTAAAAACTTACAATTAAAACAACATTATACAATTCTTCTTACATTTCATACATTATTAAGACCACATAATTAAAAGAAACTTCATCAATGTATAAAACCAAATATACATAAAACTATCCTCATTGTCCACAGTTAAGCAATTTCTTCTCCACTATTTCTATAAACTTCAAAAGTCTACCCGTGAATTGCAAGCTTTCTCCTTGTAAACTAGCTATGACTGCTTGTCGGCATGTTCGTATAATTTGACTATTAAAGTCCGACCATAACAGCCTCCTACGTTCCTCTATTAGTGCAGGGCAGCTACAGATGATATGACAAATGTCTTCCCTCTTGTAATAACAGAGGCGACACGCCCTCTCACTACTCATCAATTTCCATGTAGGGGCGTCTCCAAGAAATTGGCTATTTCCAAATCGGTGATTCATCAGTTTCAGCTTTGCCCTTTGGCTATTTGAGTCTCCTAAATATCTTTGGGGTTTTAGCATACCGTACGAAGCAATAACTGTCCATGCATGGGATCTCTTTGCCAGTACTGCTTTATCCCATAAAGACGACCTTTTTTTGCTGCACCCATTTATAATTTTATTAAAAGCCACCTGTGAAAGAGGTAAGGCCCATAGTTGTTCCGCATTGAACGTATCTATCGCCAGTTTGAAATATTCATGGGCCTGCTTGTGTTTATTATCGCATATTGCCTCCCAAACCACTGTCATAAGCGAGGAATTATTATCCCTTCTAATTTTGTGGCAGAATTTTAAATAAGCTCCTAAGCTATTTAGGTTCTGTCGTTTAAGTCCGAACTCAAGTCGGATTTGTGCCGGTGAAGAATGTCGCTGGAGATTAAACAGGCGTCGGTAGGTCCCTGTCACTAGCTTATCTATGGTGTTGTCAGCACAACCTCTTAAGGTCTCTACTCCATATGCAAGGGTTGGCACATGTTTAACTGACATCATTTGTAATAGTTGGTTAAGGGGAAGCCCTTTTAAGTTATTCTGAAGTTTGGAAAATGCAGCAATTAATGAGTTGTTTCTTCTCTGTTGTGCAGCACACTGGTTTTTACCCGTGCCCCTAGCATCTATTATAACACCCAGATATGGACGTTGTGTTATAGCTTTTAAATATGCTCCATTCCCCCCCACCCCTCGCTGCACAGACACTGAGCTTCGTGGTTCGTGAATCATGCACTGTATTAATTAAAGAAATCTGCGGATGCTTCCTCCACTGCCTTCCCCAATCCATGCCGTTCATTTTTTTTTTTTTTTACCAGATGTGGTGTCCGCTTCATGGTGTTTGTGTTTTGTTTTTGCGTGTGTCCCCATACTGGGGCAGCCCTCACCTTTCGTTAATCAGTCCCCCAACTCTGCAGCACACACAGCGCTACCTCTCCTCGGGTTGCAGTCAGTGCTCCTACAGCTGCCCAAGACCCGCCTTCGCCACTTTCAGGCTTGCAGCCTGGCCATGCACGAGGGGGAGGAGGAAGAGGAAGGATCCGTGAACCTCCCCTGGGCGCGGGTCAGAACTTGATTAAACTAAAAACTACACACTTGGAAGAGTTGTGCATGCATATGAGATTTTTTATTTATGTTGAATACATTATAATGTTTGCTCAAAAATAATTGGTGACTTTTAGCCCATTTCATATGACCATATATTCAGTTTATTTTTCATTGTTGTCATTGTCTTGGAAGTTACTCTGTTCACTACTTAATGTTAGTCATAACTAAGACAATGAAGGCGTGTTGGTAGACACTTAAGAGTGTGGTGGTTTTGTCGGCTTCCACCCAGAAGCATGCAGCATCAATATTTTGGCACAGTGACCACTTCTCAGGGCTGTGATTTATGACTGCGGTCCACTTAATGGTTTCCTTGTAGGTCAAGCCTTGCATGTCTCGCTTGTAAATATAATCTGAGCCCTCCATATGGTATGCAGATTTTCCACTTTCAGATGTACCCGCCCACAAAATGACTGTGGTATAACTCAATTTGAGTTCTGCTGCTGGGGCCTTTCTTACATAATGTTTTCTAATTGACTCCCATAGTTTAATAAGACTTAACATTTCACCAGAACACTGACATTTTTTATGAACAAAAATTGATTCAACCTTAGCGTGTTTATCCATTTTACCTAAAGTGGATAAACACGCTAAAATGGAACCTATATTTGTTAAAAAAAAGATTGTGCGCAGTGGAATATTAGCCATATAGTTAAACGGTCAGTGTGCATAAAATCATTATTTAGTTTCACGTGCTGCCAAGACTATAGAGCTGTATAAATATTTGAGCCGCGTGTATTTTAATCCCTCCCCCAGCAGTTGCCTGTTCTTTTTACACAGGCGACCTGTATTTAGAGAATAGTTTCTTTCTCCTTTTTCTATGGGTTTGTCAACCAGTAGTTCAATACAACGAATGTCTTGTGCACACGTTCTGTTAAGTATATTTTGGAAGTCCTCAATAAACAAAACAAAGTGATAATGAAATGAAACAACAAGGTAGACCCATATGTATGGTTTCTTTTCAAAAGGCAATGTATTGACTCCTCCTTGCTGGAAGAGTAACTTCAACGAAGCCGACACGTGTTTCGTCAAGCGAGCACTAGGCCCGTGGCTCTTCAGGGCTGTGTCAATCCAATGATGTGGGGTTCACGCTGCCGGTGATAATTCCGACCCGGAACGTGTGCACAAGACTTTCGTTGTATTGCATTTACGGAGTGGTCCTTGGCCACTCTCTGAAGAGGTTTCTGGGGGTCTCCTCTGACTTGTAGCACCGTCCAATATCTCTTTTCTACAATTTACACTAACCTCTACCAGCACAGGCGCCAATTTTCCTGTACACTCAGAAACTCCACACAGAACTTTAAACCAGTAGTTCACAATGTTTATATTTATCTATTTGCATTCGGTTTGCAATAGACGCAGCTCAGTTATGTCTATAAACTAAACTACCTGACCTGCCTTGCAAACTGAGTCGCTTAAAAGCATCCCATTCACATTAGTCTTTAATGGGTAATAAGGGCATGATGCAGTTCCATTGGTTTTTGGAGGGCCTTTCATAAATTCACATAGAACGGCGGACCTTCTTTTGTTTCCATACATTTTATACCTTATAATCTCATTAAAAGTAAAAGAATAGTTTACAGTGAAATGTTATCTGGTTAGACTTATCAAAACCAGTGACACGCTTGTTAGAATATGACTGCCTGGACCTTCTTCAGAACGGTCGCTCCCCTACGCTCCTGATCACTTGCAGCTACGACGCTCTGTGCTTACGCATAATCGGTATCGTTACTACTGTAATTACCATAACTCTGTTTTGCCGATCCTCATAACATTCTAGCGCTTTTCACGCGTAGCGCCGCACGAACTGATTGACACAATAGCGCGACCTTGCTCAGGGTGTTGTGATTATTATTTCTATTGTCTGCATCGCTGAGGCTGTTGTGCATATATTTCATTTGATTGCTCACTCGGCGCATTTGTGTATTTGCTGCCCCTGTCTCGCTTTCCCTTTGACCCTCCATTTTGTTGTTGGTATCCCCTGGCCCGCCCCTCATCCCCGCTACCGCCTCCCTGCTGCCCCTCCCACGCTCCGCCCCCTCCACTCTCCATTTATGACTGATGTCCACACGCGCAGCGTCCACGCCCTTCAGCCGCGCCGAAGGTGCGCCAAAGGTAAGCCCGTCTACGCCCGTCCGCGCCTGGACCGCGCCCAGAGCCAGACCCCCTGGTCCCCGCTTCACCCTTCCTCCCCGCATTACATACGACGCCTCCTCCCTCTTTGCACTCAACCCCGGCCGACTCACTAACTGCGCCCAAGCAGCACCAGGACACACCCATGGACCCTTCACCTGCCACTCCTGCAAATTCATCTGCGTCAAGTCCCAAACTAAATCCACAAATACCAAACAGAGAGCCAACACCAACCACCTCAAATGCATCCTTCTCAACACCCGCTCGGTTCACAAACACGCCATCGACCTTTGGAATCTACTCGACAACATTTCTCCGGACATCGCCTTCCTAACAGAAACCTGGATGAATGCCTCTTCAGCTCCAGACATCACCATAGCCATCCCGGACGACTACAAGATCATCCGTAAGAACCGCCCCATCCAAACAGGAGGAGGCATCGCCATCGTCCACAAGAACACCATCCGCGTCTCAACCAGCTCAGATGACAACCTCGCTATCGCCGAACACCTTCACTTCCAGATCCACACCGACCCCAAGACAACACTTAGGGGCACCCTCCTCTACAGGCCACCAGGACCCCGTACTAAATTCAACGAAGACATCACTGACTTTATCACCCCACACGCCCTTCCTTCGGAAGAATACATTCTACTGGGAGACCTCAATTTCCATCTGGAAAAGAGCAACGACAGTAACACCACCACCCTTCTGGACAATCTCGCCAATCTCGGACTCAAACAACTTGTCAACACCCCCACACACTATGCAGGACACACACTCGACCCTATCTTCACTTCTAGCAAGCATATCTCCTTCACTCATACCACACCCCTCCACTGGACGGACCACAGCTGCATCCACTTTATTTACAATAAGACCTCGATCCACAACCACCCTCAACCAACTTTGCGAAGAAATTGGAACAAAATCACCATCGACCAGATCTCAACATCGCTTCTTCAAAAACCCCCTGCCTATTCAACGAACCCTAACCAAGCCGCCATCAACCTCACACAATGGTTAACCCAAACCGCCGACAAATTAGCACCCTTGAAAAAACATCAAATCAAGCAAGGAAGCAAGAACGCCCCCTGGTTCAACGATGACCTTAAGAAATCCAAGAAATTCTGTCGTTCCCTTGAGAAAACTTGGAAAACAGACCCAAACACTATCACCCAAGCCGCCTTCAAAAACGCCACCCGCAAACACCACCAACTAATCCGGACAGCCAAGAAATCAGCACTCAAAGACCGACTAGACAACAACGCCCACAACAGCAAGGAACTTTTCAACATCATCAAAGAATTCACCAACCCTACCGCCAGCTCTAACGACATCACCCCCTCTCAAGTCCTCTGCGACTCCCTTGCCTCATTCTTTCATGACAAAATCGCCGACATCCATAACAGCTTTGACAGCCAACCTGTAAACCAGTCTACCCCACTCACCTCCGAACCGCTACCTCCTCCGAATATCCTTTTCGAATGGAACCCAATCACCACAGAAGAGACCATTCGCCTGATGAACTCCATCCACTCAGGATCCCCTACAAACCCATGTCCCCATCACATCTTCAACAAAGCAGACTCCATTATCGCACCCCATCTCCGAGATGTCATCAACTACTCCCTTAACTCCACCACATTCCCAGAAAGCTGGAAACACGCCGAACTCAGCGCCCTTCTGAAGAAACCCACAGCTGACCCCACCGAACTCAAAAACTACCGCCCCATCTCGCTCCTCCCATTCCCTGCCAAAGTCATTGAGAAAGCCATTAACAATCAGCTCGCCACCTTCCTCGAAACCAACAAATCACTCGACTCCTCACAGTCTGGCTTCCGAGCCAAACACAGCACCGAGACCGCCCTCATCGCAGCAACAGACGACATTCGAACACTACTGGACAACGGAGACACAGTCGCCCTTATCCTCCTTGACCTCTCCGCAGCCTTCGACACAGTCTGCCATAGGACCCTGATACATCGCCTCAGAAACATCGGAATTCAAGGAAAAGCATTGGACTGGATCATTTCGTTCCTCGCTGGAAGAACTCAAAGAGTCCGCCTCCCCCCTTTTAAGTCAGAGGCCACCGAAGTCATCTGCGGCGTCCCGCAAGGATCATCACTCAGCCCCACCCTCTTCAACGTCTACATGAGCCCCCTCGCAACCATCGCACGTCAACACAACCTCAACATCATCTCCTACGCTGATGACACTCAGCTGATCCTCTCACTCACCAAAGACCCAACCACCGCCAAAACCAACCTACACGAAGGGATGAAAGAAGTAGCCGAGTGGATGAAGCAAAGCCGTCTGAAACTGAACTCGGACAAAACGGAAGTCCTCATCTTAGGCTCATCCCCTTCCGCCTGGGACGACTCTTGGTGGCCAACGGCCCTAGGAAAAGCCCCCATACCAACGGACCACGCACGGAACCTGGGCATCATCCTGGACTCCTCACTCTCGATGACCAGACAAGTCAACGCCGTCTCATCTTCATGCTTCAACATCCTACGCATGCTCAAAAAAACATTTCACTGGATCCCCACCGAAACAAGAAAAACGGTCACCCACGCACTGGTTACAAGCCGTCTGGACTACGGAAACACCCTTTACGCCAGTTCCACCGCGAAACTACAGAAAAAACTCCAACGCATCCAAAATGCTTCAGCTAGACTCATACTAGACATTCCCCGCACAGACCACTTTTCCGCTCACCTGAAAGACCTTCACTGGCTCCCCGTCAACAAGAGAATAACGTTCCGTCTCCTCACCCACGCACACAAAGCCCTATACGAACTTGGACCCGATTGTCTCAACAAGCGCCTTTCCTTTTACACCCCCACCCGCCAGCTGCGTTCGTCCAACCAAGCCCTCGCCGCTGTTCCGCGCATCCACAAAGCCACCATGGGAGGAAGATCCTTCTCCTACTTAGCGGCCAAGACCTGGAATTCCCTTCCCATCCACCTCCGCCTTACTCAAAACCACCTAGCCTTCAGAAAACAACTTAAAACATGGATATTCGATAAGTAAACCTCCCCCCCCCCTTCCTCAAGCGCCTTGAGACCCTATGGGTATGTAGTGCGCTATATAAATTCTGACTTGACTTGACTGCATATTTGAATGGCTCACCCCAATTAGGAAAAAAAAAAACAAGAGCTTGGATACATACAAACAATTCTATTTCCAAAACCAATGCAACAGGATTTGCGAAAAAAGTGAAAACTCACAATGGTCAAAACTGGTAATCTAATTCGTATGGCTGTATACACTGCAATCCCTTTTGAATGGCAGTGGACCGGAGGAGGCCAAGAGGCATTCTTCTCTTTGCTGTTTGCAATGTTAGTTTTTTCGGGGGGGAGTTTCGAGTGTAAAGCTTGAATGCTCTTCTATGCAAGTTCATCTAGGAGAGTGTTTAAGATGGATGGAGGGTGAGGAGGAAGGAAGGATTGGAAAAAGACTCCTGATCACTTGAGCTTCGTTGAAGGAAGGAAATATCTAGTAGATGCCCGTCGGCCTCTGAACGGTCGGGGTTGTTGGCTCTGTGTGTGCACACCTTTGTTTTGTCGCGCTTCAATCAATGTCTGACCTGCTCATTTCTTTATCCTCCCTCTCTCTTTTCTCTCTCTGTACTTCAGTCTTGTTTTCGGTAGTGCTGCCTGATGTATATTCATACATTGCTATTTTTGAAACTCGTGACTTCACTGAAATTCAAGCACTCAGGAGAATGTCGCCCATTCCTGAATACAAAATGATGGCCTTTGCTCCTGAATTTTTTGGAATGTGCAAGTTTACTAGTTACTAAATGCATTTTTTTCTGATTAATTTTATTCTTTTGGTGCAGTTTTCCTGGCTTATGGGCACCTGGGTACTCTCCTTTGTAGCACACATATTTACATGATAAAAACATACACATTTTTATGCAATATCCACAGTTAAAGTGACATTCTGATTCAACATCAAAATATAAAAACCCGGAAATTCCTCAGTTTTGGTCTTCTACGCAAATCACAATTCATACCCCAGCTATGGAAACTATAATTTACCCCAAAATAATCTACTCATGATCTTGCATATGATGAGCCACTGACACTAATGGCCTAATTGGTGACCTTACATATTGCCCTAGTAGTGGCAGTGGCATCCGGCATGGCTTGCAGGTGCCGGGGGTGCCGGGGGTCCGCAATATAAAAAAATAATAATCTTACCTTGCAGCTGGGTCCCACGTCACTGCTCTCCTCATCTTGGAACAGCAAGCACAGCCAGGCCCCACTGGCTAATTGCAACACTGCAATGCAGCGTTGTGATTGGTAAGCACCCAGGTTCCCCTGTCCAATCACAAGCTGGTTGCGATTAATCTGAACGCCGTGACGCAGCTCTCAGCTATGGGCTGGAGGGGTGGGCATGTTCTCCATGCAGGCTGTAATGCAGCCTGCATGAAGAACAGGAAAAGTGCACATAACTGGTTTGGGCGGCCCGAGAGGACTGACTAAACAGTCATTTGGCACTTAGGAGTATGCAAACCATTCCTCCCCTGCTCGGAAAGTGGAGCAGCCCCTCCCACCAGCAAAGCAGCACGAAGCATAAAATGTTAAATCATAGTTATTATTATTTTATGTTTCGTACTTTGCACAGCTTAAAAGCAGTGGGACGACTCTCCTCCGCCAAAGTGATCCATTTCTTTCTTGTCGCTATGTAAATGTGAAAGCACCCGCTACACTCTAAACCAAAACATAAAAATTAAACGCTTTGTTATTTACAACACCAATAGCTCGAACTCTCGCAAATGCAAGACCTATTGCATTGTAAATACTTGTTTCTACATTTTGCAGAGCAGCGTGGGCTGTTGTGCAGCATAGCTTAAAGTAAACAAAAATAGCGCTGTGGCGCTGCTGGCGTCTACCGCGTCATGTCGATTTTTAAAAAATGTTTATTTAAAGACATGTTGCACAGCAGCGCGCGCTGTTCTGCAACATGTAAAACAAGCATTTACAATGCAACGGTTTCGCCTTTGTAAAAGTTAGAGCTATTGGCATTGTAAATGACAAATTTTTTATTTATGTGTTGGTTTTGAAAACAGATACATAAATGGCATTGTCATTTACAATGCCAATAGCTTAATCTCTCGCAAATGCGAGACCTATTGCATTTGCACCCACACGCACACACACAGAGAGCCACCCACACACACACAGAGCCACCCACACATAGAGCCACCCACACATAGAGCCACCTACAAAAAAAAGCTAGCCACACAGACAGAGCCCCAACACACACAGAGCTCTGTAATGAGTACACATTTGCAGGCAGCTGCACACTGTAAAGAATGCATGCTTATTTTGTACATATATATTCAACCTAGCTCGTTCACATATTGTAAGCACAAAAAATCATAACTTTGAAAAGATACAGTAAACTGTTTTAAACATGATGCTAATTTCAAATATTCATAGAATTCTTTGTAAGTTTGCAGAACAGGTTGAAAAAAGTCCAAGAAAACATTTTGATAAAGTTCAGCAAAATGTTGATAGAACAATCTCGTGGTCTCTGTTAAGAAGTCTAATTGACACTCGAGGTGTGTGGGGGGTGGAGGGGTGCAATAGTAAACTTTAAAAAATGAAGTGCATCCTCTGAAAAAATGGTGCAGACATTTTCCCAAAAGTGTATATATAACGAAAAGTTGGGTAAAACCTTCTGAAAAGGTGGGAAGAAATGTAAAAGGTGCACACAACTCTTTCAGAAAAATGCCTTGAAATGTTTGAAAAATAATTCATAACTCTGTTTAAGTATGCTGAATTATTTGAAAATGACACCAAAAGTTTTGAAAAAGTGTGCAGAACTCTTTGGAAACGTGTAAAGAAGTCTTTGAAAAGTGAAAACGAGTCTCAGAAACGAGGAAATCATTGTTAGAAAAAACAACCTAAACAGTTTATGCCGACAGAACTCTTTGAATAAGAGCAAAAACATCCCTTCAATAAGCGTGCAGATATTTTGAAAAAGTTTACTGAACTCTTTCTGAAGTCTGAAGAACTCACTGATATGTTAGCCCTTCTTTTCATGAAGGAACAGTCCTCAAGAAAGGTGCACACACTGCTTTATAGAAGGGACGGGACTGTGACAGGAGTGCAGAGCACTTTAAATATGTACAGGCTTTTCGAAGAAACCTGAAGAGAATGGTTGACAGAGGCGTCTCACAGCCCGAGGTGTCCAGGTAAACACCTGCCCTGTCCTCTTCAGACAGCCACTGCACCTCCCAGACGCGGAATACCTCCTTTAAGCCTCACAAGCCCAGACAGCTGTTTCATGGAGAGTTACGTAAGCAGGAAGGGCGCACTTGTCTGTGGCGAGCCATCACTGTGCATCTGACACTCGCTGGTGACAAGGCAGCGCCTGGGTCACTCTGCTCGCTCAGTTCTAATCCAGGCTGCCCCAAGAACATTTTGTGTGACTCTGAACAACCCCCCCTCCAAATTCCTCGGTGTTATAATCTGGTAGAAGTTTAGAAACAAGCTAACATATGACTAAAGACACACATACGCACATAAGCGCTATGTGTACAGAACATGTATCAGTTTACCAGAGAGTGTGCGCAGTGCAGGCCTCTCGGCGCTATGCTGATGTCCTGTCATTGGTAGCGTTTAGAATGCACTAGTGCAGCAGCATACTGTACAGATTAATTAATGCATGCTGTCATACAGCATGTGAAAGCAGACAGACTTGTTTCTAAGCACTACCTGTTTTAGCATAGTCATTTTAAGGTAAAGGGCGTGAAAGGGATTAGGTAAAGGGCGCGAAAGGGATTTGATGAAGGTCACACAATGGGATCAACAGATGAAGACAGCATTCCAGACCATGTCTGCGACCTAGCCACTCTAGATCACATGTTCTACCTGGATAAAGAGCAATGCGCGTGGAAATTAATAACAAAACGCCTGCGTGACGCGCGATCGGAGCCCCTTACCTGGGACTGCGCCTCTTCCGGCACCTCTCGGAGCCCCCCCACCATTCCGTTCAGCGGGCGCCCCTCTCCAGAGTTTTCCATTCACACACTGCCCGCACCATCCCTTTCAGCAAGCCCCGGCCACGCCCTCTGCCCCAGGCCCCGGGGTACAGGAGGCACTGCACACAGCAACAACAGCACGCTTCTATTCGGCGCTTAGAAGGGAAATCATGAAACAAGCAGTAAAAATACAGCGTTTCTCTGTTTTGTTGTTTGGGAGTACAGGCCACGCACAAAAGTGCAGTCTAAAACCTCTCAATGCATCTATCGGGGAAAAAAGCATTGTGTGCGAAGGTATAGAAGTCGCTCGTTCATCCTCAAACTACCAACATCTCGATGATCCCTGCAGGAAACGGACGGCTGGCTTTGGAAAGCGAGGCCGGTGGGGGAGACCGCCCGCACAGCCTCACTCCGTATAGCAACAGCTCGTGTAGTGCTCCCTCGCCCAGAAAGTGCCCTCTCGCAGCCGGACGCCTCTACTGAAACCCCGCCAGGAGCATGTCTGGGATGTTCAGCTGACTGGATGTGTCAGATAGGCTCAGAATGGGTTTTCGCGGGTCAAGTTCCGTCGGCTGCAGGAGCAAGACTATTACGGGCACACGGACAGCGGGAGGGGGGGCGGGAACACGAACAGCGGGAGGGGGGGCAGAACAGGCACACGGACAGCCAGAGGGGGGGGCAGGAACGGGCACACGGACAGCCGGAGGGGGGGGCGGGAACGGACAGCGGGACATCGCGCAACCCACCCCTACAAAGGACACTTCCGAAATGGTGGAAAACAAAGCTGTAAAAAAATAAAAATAAACACCGCCCACCGCCGCATGATGATCGCAAGGGGGCGGATGAGTAAAAATGTCCGGAACGCCCACGAATCTGCTCCGGCCATGACGGACAGATCTCTGTTCCAATGGCTAGCCTCCATTTATGGAGCTAGCCAATGGAAACGAGGGGCGGGACATGAGTACACATCTCTAGACATAAGCTTTCGCCTTGCGCGGAAAGTCTGCTGCGCAGCCTTTCGGCGAGGCGAAACCTAAAAAACCATTGACGATGCCAATAGGTTTCGCATATGCGAAACTAATTGGCTATGCCAATGCTTGTTACTATTCATTTCCCAGATATTAAAACACGCATTTCCTTCAGTAAGCTCAAATCTACGCGATCTTCCCTACCCAGAAGAAAAACGTATACACCTGTCTTTACAAGTTATGAACTGCCCTAATTTGCAAGCATGGATATTTTTTTGGGCTATCTGATTCACTAATGGGGCAACTTTTATTTTGGTGCCTGAGTTCTGCCCTGTCCCAGTCTGACCCTGGGTGCAGAACCCGACCTGCTTTAGGCTAGGATTTACACGGGCCCTGGGACTGTCCTAACACATTTTGTGCCTGTGAGTGTGGTTTTTTTTTTTTAAATATATACTGGCATGTAGGGCAACAGTGAAAGGACACAAGATATTTTGGACTGATGTAAGTATTTAAATGTTTTTTTCTTCAGAAAAACCGTCCTCTCGCACGAGAGGCTTTGTTCCTACATGGGTCTGGTTTCCTCCCACTCCTTCCTGGTCGGGGAGACTCTTATTTCAGTCACTAGGGTTGAGCTGTAACTTGAAACGTGTCTGGATTTCTGGCACCGGCGTATGACTGACTCCCACCCGACCCTACTGGCAAGCCATGGAGTTTTCAGATTCCTTTCCAGCCCGGTCCTGAGAGGTCACTCAGACAGCGGCACGCTCATCGGACTTCTCTCGGGAGGTCACCCTTCTCCCTGTAGGCCGCTTCCTCCTGCCTTGAACCCAGGCCCGGCTTCAGGAATATTTATTTGGGTGGGCCAAAAGTACATTTGGGTGGGCCACTGCTGCCCCGATTTATTGCTTATATATCTAGCCAGGCCTGCTTCTGGGCCCTCCTTTCTCTCCTTAGTCTTACAAGGCGCAGTAAAACGCACTCTATTCAAAGTCTCTTTCTAAATGTTATCACACTCAAAAGTGCTTTTCTTCCATGTAATGTCCCTTTGATGGGATTGGAAGGGGAGGTTTCTAAGGTGGGAGTATCAAGCAAGTGACACTACTGGGGCTCCCTCTGTGCGAGCCTTCGGGATAAACCCTCTCCATTACTACCTCCACCTGACCCCCAACTCTGCAGCACACTCCCTTACAGGCTTGATTATCCACTTTTCTACCACCCCTCTCCATTACACCTTATTTCACAGCTGACCGTGTTCCCCAGCCCCATATCAGCCACCATTCAGTTCCACTTTCATTATTCCCAGTAAAAAACAATAGTAAAATCACCTTCAAACTTGAAACATTGAATATAGCAGTAAATGTAATTGGCATGCATGTTAGTTCTAATCGGCCGACTTTAGTGCCGGTTCAAAAGTCTTTTTGACCTCTTCTTTTTTTTTTTTTTACCTCTTTCTCTGTAGATAACTCAACTACCACCCTCCAACAGTGCCCTTTATCTCTCCTTAGCCACTCCCCCTCATGGTCTCCGCCTCAGACTCCCCAACTACCACCCTCCACCAGTGCCCCTCATCTCTCCGTAGCTCCCCCACACCCCATGACCTCCTCCTCAGATTTCCCCACTGCCACCCTCCACCAGCACCCCTTATTGCTCCGTAGTTCCCCCCACCCTGTGACCTCCTTCTCGGATTCCCTAACTGCCACCCTCCACAAGTGCCCCTCATCTCTCTGTAGTTCATCCCACCCCATGACCCCCTTATCGGATTCCCTAACTGCCACCCTCCACCAGTGCCCCTCATTTCTCTGTAGCCCCCCCACCTCATGACCTCCTCCTCAGATTCCCTCACTGCTCTCTCCACCAGCACCCCTCATCTCTCTGTAGTTCCCCCACCCCATGACCACCTCCTCGGCTTCCCTCACTGCTCCCTCCACCAGTGCCCCTCATCTCTCTGTAGTTCCCCCACCCCATGACCACCTCCTCGGCTTCCCTCGCTGCTCCCTCCACCAGCGCCCCTCATCTCTCTGTAGTTCCTCCTACCCTGTGACCTCCTCCTCGGCTTCCCTCACTGCCACCTTCCACTAGTGCCCCTCATTTCTCCATAGCCCCCCCACCCCATGACCTCCTCCTCAGATTTCCTCGCTGCCACCCTCCACCAGTGCCCCTCATCTCTCTGTAGTTCATCCCACCCCATGACCCCCTTATCGGATTCCCTAACTGCCACCCTCCACCAGTGCCCCTCATTTCTCTGTAGCCCCCCCACCTCATGACCTCCTCCTCAGATTCCCTCACTGCTCTCTCCACCAGCACCCCTCATCTCTCTGTAGTTCCCCCACCCCATGACCACCTCCTCGGCTTCCCTCACTGCTCCCTCCACCAGTGCCCCTCATCTCTCTGTAGTTCCCCCACCCCATGACCACCTCCTCGGCTTCCCTCGCTGCTCCCTCCACCAGCGCCCCTCATCTCTCTGTAGTTCCTCCTACCCTGTGACCTCCTCCTCGGCTTCCCTCACTGCCACCTTCCACTAGTGCCCCTCATTTCTCCATAGCCCCCCCACCCCTTGACCTCCTCCTCAGATTCCCTCACTGCCACCCTCCACCAGCGCCCCTCATCTCTCCGTAGTTCCCTCCAACCTGTGACCTGCTCCTCGGACTCACTCACTGCCACAGTCCACTAGTGCCCCTCATCTCTCTGTAGTTCCCCCCACCCCATAACCTTCTCCTCGGCTTCCCTCACTTCCACCCTCCACCAGTGCCCCTCAACTCTCTGTAGTTCTACTCCACCCCGTGACCTCCTCCTCGGCTTCCCTCACTGCCACCCTCTACCAGCGCCCCTCATCTCTCAGTAGCCCCCAACCCCATGACCCCCTACTTGTATTCCTTCACTGAAACCCTCCACTAGTGCCCCTCAACTCGCCATTGCCCCTCTCTCATATCCATTCCATTTGTTGTATAGCGCTACTCATATCAGTGTAGGGTGTCACAGTACTTTACATAACCGCACACATTATACAGAGACAATAAATCAGTCTACGGGGAATGTCACATAAGCCAATGAGGATTACAAGGTGTAGAAATCACATGTCATCCATACTGGTGGGCAATATATTTTACAAGGGTTTGGTCTGGGGAAGCACAAACTCAAGATTTAAAGAGTACTCCAGTGGTTGGGGGTTGGCTTTACTGATAAAAAGATACAACTGCCCAAAAAAACTATTTTTAGTAACATTAGAAAGTTGAAATAATGTAAAAGCTCTAACCATATCACAACACAAAAAAGCGAAGTTTGTATTCAGCTCCTTGATGACATTTCATAGGTCACTGTCCTATGTTAGGATAGTAACTTCACTGCTGCAAGTAACACAAGGATATCTGTGACAGAGGTAGTAACCCACTGAGCGATTCCCATAAAATTCAGTTTATCTGCATTTAAAAACTACCAAAAGACAAATGGTTGCTCTGCAGCAGTATCGTAAATCACCAGTTATCTGAACAGTTGTTGTTGTTGTTGTACGTCAGTGGCAGGTTCAGTGCGAGGGCCAAGTCTCATGTTTGGGTGGGCCAGGCTCAAGTTTGGGTGGGCCTGGCCCACCCAGCCCACCCTCTAGAACCGGGCCTGCTTGAACCCACCCTGCCGCCCTGACTGCCAGGGCTCTCCCCGGAGCGGCGGGGCCAAGGGAGACTCATACCAGGGTGTGTTCACAGCCGGGAGGGTGAATGCCTCAGGTGAGGCTCACGTGAGCACACCTGTCTCCGCCTGGTCAACAGCATCACGAGGGAACTGCAATTATGTGGGCGGGAAAATACCAGCTTCAATAAATGGGAAAGTATTTAAAACAAGTATTTGCAATAGGTCTCGCTTTTGCGAGCATTTCAGCTATTGACATTGTAAATGACAAAGACTTTTGTTTTGAAATTTCGTAAGTGATGTGTAAACACGCAGTTTGTACTTATAGTTGTTGCTTACAGGAAGCAAGGCTAGCAATAACTGCGCCTCTTTTACTGACAGCTTTCTTTCTCGTAATCAAGGACTATAAGTACAAAGTGCGTGTTTATGCACCGCGTACAGGTGTTCAAAACGTATAAATAAAAGGCATTGTCATTTATAATGCCAATAGCTCAAACTCTTGCAAATGCGAGACCTATTGCATTGCAAATGCTTTTTTGTGAAGCACACAAGTCCAGTTGCATCAAAACGTACTCCTGGCTCCGAAAATGAGGGTGGAGGCTAAACCCCTCTTCAAGTAATACTCACACTGAGCATGTGGCGGTTGAAGGAGCAACTCCAGGGGGGCAGCTGGAAAACGTGCACTCCTGAGTGCTTACATAAAAAAAGTAGTTCTTTAAAAGCGAACCGTAGAAAGATACACGTCTGGCAATTAATTAAAATAATGGAAGGGAGGCTGTGGTTTAGACTGGTTTAGAGGAAGGACAAACACGAGAAAGTAAAACAAGGTATCGAAGAATTTAAGTGATAAAGCCAACCAACAGTACGGAATGGTTAGTTAAGCTGTAAGCTCATAGGTCACTGCAACCATTCAGCTTTCACTGTCTGGTAGGCACGACATAAAAAAAAACCAGTATAATTGGAGTGGTGAAAGCATCCCAATTTGCACCGAGGGTGAATTGTAACTGATCAATTAAAAAAAATATTGAAAAGAGAAGTACACATTGTGACCCATTATATAACTTGCTTTACTAATGCCATTAGAACTTTTATCATGGATTTTAGAAACGCAGACCAATGAAGTAGAAATCATCATTCTGTGAAGCGGTAATATTGATAATCCATTCTGAAATTAACTGGCACAACCACCACAATCACAAATTCAGAAATAATACAAGTAGAAAAAGCTTCATATCAGCTAATTCACTTACAGCATAGGGTTGTCTGTTGTTCTTCTGCAAGTTGGTGTGAACAAAGTTCACAATATCTGGACGAATAGGAGCCTTGAACACAGTAGGCAAGGTGACATTTTTCCCCAGATACCTCCCCCTTTTAAAAGTAAATAAATATCAAGGAAATTGCGCAGGCCTGAAGGATAAAGACATTCAGCATTAATTGAGCTCCATGTATTATGGATCCACACAAACACTTTACTTCTGGATATTAAATCCAGATCAATCAAGTTGGTCAGACTCAAAATGATAGTCAGCCTGTAGCAGTAGTTTAAGGACAGCATGCAACTGTCGCTGACCACCAAGTAAGGCGTAAATGACAACATCATAGCATCCACCATCCTATGTCAGATGGACATTGTTATTCAGTTTAGGGGCACACATTTTAAAACGAACAAAAATGGCCACTTATTGTCATATCATTGGTTTCAGAGATGAAGTCATGTTTTGCCATTTCAATACATGCAGATGACCGTTTAAAGGCAAGGTGTGAACAGTAGTACCTCAAACTTTAAGACCGTTTATTTTTATTTTTTTATTTGTTTGATTAATTAAAAACTTTAAGACAGTGGAGCTGCGGCTCTCATATAACACTAACAATCACATAAACAAAAGAATTCATAACCACCAAGGCATACATTGTGGAGGAGTGTGGCTCAATGGTTAGAGCGGCAGACCCTGATGCCGAGTTCTGGGCAGGGACCAGGGTTCGATTCCCACCTCGGCGGGATCTCGGGCTCAATTTCCTCGGACCTGTTAATTCTCGCCTCGGTGCCTATTCTAATCATGGGCCCCACGCTGCAACTCTGGGCAATAGCTTGCTTAGCCTCCACACCGGCCCCAACAGCGCTAAGGATGCCTGGCTTCACCCTGGGGGTGCCCAGGAGTGGACACTTCACAGGGAAAGCCAGGAGGGGTTCCACAGCGGTATGAGTATCAGCGCCAGGAAGCCGAATAGGCGACACCGCAAGGTGACCGTCTGGTGACAGTGCGCTCTATAAGTACCATGACATAAGTACCATGACATTTACGTTCCCACAGGTTGTATACTGCCTTGATACAAAGTAGCATACGTTCCCACAGGTTGCATACTGCAACCTGTGGGAACGTATGCTACTTTGTATCACGGCTGTGGCGAGGGACAGAGGAACTGTTAAATGGCACAAACCTGTTTGGGGAACAACAGCGTGGTACTTTCAAAAGGGACTGGCAGCAGGCAGCATACTGAAAGGTACTTTGAAAGGGAGAATGTTTCGTTTTTTCAATGTGCAATGGTGACATTCTGCACTGTTTATCAGAGACTTCAAGAACTTAAAACGAAGCCAGTAAGTACTATTTGAACTTGAGATACACACTGAGATATGGCTGCCAAAATATCGCTAATCAGAGTACGAACTATACCAGTCCTTTGTTGTTGTCAACTCATTTGAGCACTCCCAATGAAATCACCTGAGAAGTATTTAAACTTGTCATTCCAACATGTGGTTTGCTGGCGTTTTTGAACATGAGCACTGAGGAAGGCAAAAGCCGAAATGCATTTGCTCGCAATAAAATCTACTTGAGTCCCGTGAGCGCTGAGCCTGCGTTTTGGAGCTGTTATGTATAACGTGATTCACCCTTCACGTCTGCAGGAGAGAGCGCCCGTCCCGAGTTCTGTAGCGAAGGGTGAACCTGGAGCCTTGATAGATCGATCTATCTATCTATCTATCTATCTATCTATCTATCTATCTATCTATCTATCTATCTATCTATCTATCTATCTATCTATCTATCTATCTATCTATCTATCCTCCCCTCCTGGCTTTCCCTGTGAAGTGTCCACTCCTGGGCACCCCCAGGGTGAAGCCAGGCATCCTTAGCGCTGTATATATTAAAGGAAGCAGCTAGGCTGGAATTAAATGAGTTTATTAAATGGTTGTAAAGTAGCATGGAAATTAGATGTCTGGCTATGTTGGTGTTAAGCACACGGAACATCGATGCTCTCAACGTCCAAAATTGAATACTGCAGCAGCATTGCTGTGTGGTGACTCCAGGTCACGGGGAGATAGGCTGCAACAGCAGGAAACAAAAAAAAGATAAAGACAGTCGCTGAATACTTATGACAACGAAGACTCGAGCAGGGCTTGAATTTTATAGTCGGGGGGGGGTGGTAAGGTGGTGACAAATGGGCAGCAGCTCAAGACTTGCGAACCGACGGGGTGCAAGAAAATGTCTTCGATCTGGGGTGAAGGGCAACAAAGGAAAAAGAGATCTCCTAAACAATAGAGAAGTACTGTAATTGTATGAAGACTCTACTTGGCCGGTGCTCCAGTGCGTTGAACGGAAGTGAGGTATCGTCTGCAGAACCAGTAAGGAGAGAGTAAAGAAGAGCAACGCTGGAGTGAGCAAATTGTAAGCAGGGGGCGGGAATAAAGTAGTTTTATTCATTACAGCAGGTCTTTCAGACAGCGAATGCGCGCTGATGCTCGACCTAAGAAAGGTAAAATAAAACAAAAGACGTGAGACACCACATGATAAATCTGTTGAACGGCCAAGTAACCTTTAGGATACCCCAGTGGGTGATAGTGCGCTTTACAGATACTTTTAACACACGCGTCATGTGACATGAGAGTCCAATACCAAGTGGGCTAATGAGGGTGCAACTTGTGGGTGAGCCGGTGAAGAGAAACCGAGCCCCTGTAAGCAGGTTGGACAAACAAATGCACTTTCAAGCTTCAACCCCCGCAACAGTGCCCTGGAGCGCCAGGAACATTAATGGCGCAGAGCTCTCTAGTTCTGAAGAGTCTTAGAAATGTGTGCTAATTACAGTATGTGATGACATCATAGGAAGAGCACTCGACTCCTGAGGCTTCAGTCATGTGATGGGCATCCTCCCTGGCACTAGGTGGTAACTGAGGAAAGTCTGGATCTAACATTGCTTTGTGACTACTAAAGAAAACAACATGTTGGTAAAGCGGTCCATCATGCAGAAGATGTGGGTCAAAGGAGCCTGTCCAGTAAAGCTGGGTGTCTTCCTTCCCATCCAGTACGACCCAAAAGCCTCCGTTTAGAGCTTAAAATCACTGGTGAGGGGAGCATTGATGATGGCTGCAGGGGATATGAAGAAAGACATATTGGCAGCTCAGTGTTTCCATTGCATCTGATTCTGAATGCAAGGGTGTCGAATAGCCCTAGGATTAGAAATGTTCCTATCTAGGAGGTATTTCAAACAAGTACTATCCAGATCTTTGCACTTTCTTCCACACCTGAATCTGTACCTTCCCTCTCCTCCTGTTCTTTTGATCCACTTAACTAAACAGTTTACCATTCCTCCATCTGCTTAACTCCATCACCGTTGCTGTTATCGTTACATGTTAAGCACACACATGTTCTTGTAAAGCGTGATAATGCCTTGTTGTGCAGTTGTACTAGATAACCATATCCAACAAATTAAATAGCTTTTCGAAGCCATAAAGGACTATGAGAACGTGTCATTGCCGTAGCTAGTTCCACTTCAGTTAAACGTGTTAACATTAAAATAAGCATCATTCCGGTTAATGGACTTGGGACCAGTCCCCTTATGGGTAAATGGTGTCTGAATGGACGGAATCTGGGTGAGTTCAGTAAATTGAATTACTTTAGTATGTGCTTTACTGGTAGAGGGGGGTGTATGCCATACAACAAGCGCCAGCACACATGAGCACTGGATATATCGTACCTAGTATTGACATCATATCACACTCCTGGTAAAATGGTGACCGCTTGCAAACACAACAAGATGATGGATGGAGTGTTGAAACTTTTGAAACAAGAGATCTGGGTTAGATCCATTATTCTTTTGCTCACCATGCCACCCCAGTTTGGACCCAGCTATATGCAAGGGATGACAGCTCACATAATAAGGATTTCTTTATTTTGGGGAGGGGGAAGGTGCCAGGAGAAACAGTTTGGCTCTTTGTAATGATGTGCTAAATAGGTATTCAAGCTGGTCGTACACTTGAAAAAGAGCTTTAAGCAGCAAATTGTTTAGACATTGCGCTTTTTAAAATCCTCATTTTGAAAGAGTAAATAAAAATAAAAGATTCAATAAAAAAAAATTCTCATGAGGAGGAAGGTTAAGACTATACCTTGGCTCTGGCCTTACAATGGCTTTCTCTTTGCACATGGTGCATCTAAATAGATATATATGCCTTTTTGTAATCTGCGCCAAATTGGGCAAACTAGGGCATTCAGGCTGGGCCAAGTAAAACTAAGGGCAATCCCAGTCAACTGGTGTGCGCAATATATAAACAAAGGTAAGACCAGTCTCTGAGAGCAAAAGGAATAAGGTGCCCATGATGTAATGTCGTCCTGCCTCCTGTATGAGGGTGAACAATACAAAATTTGCTAGCCCCCACGGTAATAATTAGATAAGAATTTTTTAGAAACGCACAAACAAAGAGTTTCTTCTGCTCGTGCAGGTATTTTATTTAAACCTGTTTCAATTTTTGATCAAATTTGTTTTTTTCATGGAAGAGAAAGGTACTTATTACCTACATATAATACATATTTACAACAATTAACCAACAAACATATATACATTTATAAACACTTATTGTGTAATCTTCTTTTACACAAGGTACGTCTTCACAAATATTAATTCTTTGTGATATATTCCTCGTTTTATGATTACCAAAGAATGAAAAACAAGAAAAAGCAACCCAATCATAACAAGGGGGAGATCGAAAACAATAAATGATATGATCAGAAATAAATTCCTGTTCCCTTTGTTTAGATGCCGACGCGTTTCGAATCTGAAGATTAATAACAGATTCTCTTCAGGGCGCTTTCATTGAGGGTAATCTAAATGAAAATGTGAAAGAAGATCATTCAGTAACTCGTTCTACATACTTCTACCTCCCTTTGCAAATGCCTGGTGTCACACTGCCTGTTACCTCAATTTGTGGACAACGCGGTCCCGTGGGTCCCGTGTCTGTGACGAAGCTTATGACTCCTAGGGTCCTTTTGCTGCAACTGTGGACCTAATACACGAATGAGGGATATTTACTATTTACATTTCTAGCCATTCGAAAAGACAGTCTGTGAGACAAACTGAAAAGCTCAAAGTTCATACCTCTGGCGGTGTTTGGAACGTGGAAATATCTTTTTTTCTCTTTCAAATTCCTGTTTTTGTTGGAGACACCCTCCGTGCTCACACAAGGTTTTAAAAACTCCTAAAATATGTGAAGAATGACACTTATGAGGGTCTATTTTTGCTTTTACTTTTTGCTGTCCATTCACGCTTGATTTTACACAGGAACCCGACATACCTGCGCTGTTTTCTTTTCTTGCACTGAAAGATGTTTCGCTCGGGTCTCGTGAAAGTCAGCTCTGTTTATGTCACCAGTTGCTGCTGTGATCCAGCATGCTGCACGATGCCCTCGGCTGCGTATTAATTCGCTCTGAAAGGTCTGCAATGAAATATTGCGGTGTGGGTTACGGGACTGCAAAATCTATTTAGGAAAATCTATTTAGAAAAAGGGGGGCAAGCGGAGCGGTGTTTTCCCCTTCCTTCCTCGCTCACCTTCTGCTCCGTATGGATTCTTCACGTTTGTCAACCATCCACCAATACCAAGACCGCGGATTGGCTACTCTGCTATATTAAGGTACCGCTAAGCATTATGGTCCCTGTAGTTTGAAAATCTTTTATTGGGAACCAAGTGCTTACAGCCTCGCAATCTCTGACAGCGAGTTCAAGCCTGTTTGCGCACTGTTAAATTTTAAAATCAAATAGGCCTCCTTTTTGAGCAGCACTTGTTCGATATTTATTCCTGGTTTCATTTGATTCATACTGTACAGCACAGTCCACTGAAAGTTATTATCCACATGATGATTCTCAATGAAGTGCTGAACCAGTGGTGCCGTCTGGATTTTATTTTTGAGCCTTGAGCGATGTTGTGTCATGCGTGCATTTACTTGTTGGGTCGTTTTCCCTACGTATACTTTTGGGCAGGGGCAAATAATGGCAAATAATGGACATAAGGATAAACAAACCAAAAAGCGATCTGTTGTCAAAATGGGGCTTAAAACCAATCGAAGGACACCATAGGTGTGGAAATTGTGTGGCGTGTGACTCTACCATCGAAGGTAATACTTTTCACCATGCGAACGTGAGTTGGCCACATACTGCCTTCACAAATTGCAGGACAAAGAATGTAGTATATGCCATTATTTGCCCCTGCCCAAAAGTATACGTAGGGAAAACGACCCAACAAGTAAATGCACGCATGACACAACATCGCTCAAGGCTCAAAAATAAAATCCAGACGGCACCACTGGTTCAGCACTTCATTGAGAATCATCATGTGGATAATAACTTTCAGTGGACTGTGCTGTACAGTATGAATCAAATGAAACCAGGAATAAATATCGAACAAGTGCTGCTCAAAAAGGAGGCCTATTTGATTTTAAAATTTAACAGTGCGCAAACAGGCTTGAACTCGCTGTCAGAGATTGCGAGGCTGTAAGCACTTGGTTCCCAATAAAAGATTTTCAAACTACAGGGACCATAATGCTTAGCGGTACCTTAATATAGCAGAGTAGCCAATCCGCGGTCTTGGTATTGGTGGATGGTTGACAAACGTGAAGAATCCATACGGAGCAGAAGGTGAGCGAGGAAGGAAGGGGAAAACACCGCTCCGCTTGCCCCCCTTTTTCTAAATAGATTTTCCTAAATAGATTTTGCAGTCCCGTAACCCACACCGCAATATTTCATTGCAGACCTTTCAGAGCGAATTAATACGCAGCCGAGGGCATCGTGCAGCATGCTGGATCACAGCAGCAACTGGTGACATAAACAGAGCTGACTTTCACGAGACCCGAGCGAAACATCTTTCAGTGCAAGAAAAGAAAACAGCGCAGGTATGTCGGGTTCCTGTGTAAAATCAAGCGTGAATGGACAGCAAAAAGTAAAAGCAAAAATAGACCCTCATAAGTGTCATTCTTCACATATTTTAGGAGTTTTTAAAACCTTGTGTGAGCACGGAGGGTGTCTCCAACAAAAACAGGAATTTGAAAGAGAAAAAAAGATATTTCCACGTTCCAAACACCGCCAGAGGTATGAACTTTGAGCTTTTCAGTTTGTCTCACAGACTGTCTTTTCGAATGGCTAGAAATGTAAATAGTAAATATCCCTCATTCGTGTATTAGGTCCACAGTTGCAGCAAAAGGACCCTAGGAGTCATAAGCTTCGTCACAGACACGGGACCCACGGGACCGCGTTGTCCACAAATTGAGGTAACAGGCAGTGTGACACCAGGCATTTGCAAAGGGAGGTAGAAGTATGTAGAACGAGTTACTGAATGATCTTCTTTCACATTTTCATTTAGATTACCCTCAATGAAAGCGCCCTGAAGAGAATCTGTTATTAATCTTCAGATTCGAAACGCGTCGGCATCTAAACAAAGGGAACAGGAATTTATTTCTGATCATATCATTTATTGTTTTCGATCTCCCCCTTGTTATGATTGGGTTGCTTTTTCTTGTTTTTCATTCTTTGGTAATCATAAAACGAGGAATATATCACAAAGAATTAATATTTGTGAAGACGTACCTTGTGTAAAAGAAGATTACACAATAAGTGTTTATAAATGTATATATGTTTGTTGGTTAATTGTTGTAAATATGTATTATATGTAGGTAATAAGTACCTTTCTCTTCCATGAAAAAAACAAATTTGATCAAAAATTGAAACAGGTTTAAATAAAATACCTGCACGAGCAGAAGAAACTCTTTGTTTGTGCGTTTCTAAAAAATTCTTATCTAATTATTACCGTGGGGGCTAGCAAATTTTGTATTGTTCACATTTAATTGGTCCAGCTTCCCCTGCATCCCAGGACCACACTCCCCCTTTTTTCACATCCTGTATGAGGGTAGCAGAGATCTTTGTAGGAACGACTTACCTTTTCTATGTGGTGGTGCTGAAGTAAGAGAACTGCAAATGGTTGACCAGTAGAAACCTGCACTGGTGTTGTCTTGTGATAAAACCGCATTCAGCATTAGATTTTTAGAGTTTGCAGTGATTTTTTTTTAAATATATTAATGCACGTTAAAACTTTGTATGTAGTATGTTTTACTTTTTTATACATAGCTTGTATATTTATTTTGGCTGTTCACTGTACTTGTGTACAAAAAAATAAAATACATTCTGTGAAAAAAAGGTGGTAAAAATGACGTTATGGTTAAGTTTTGCAAAGTGAGACGTGAGTTTACTTTATAAGACTCAAATGCAACCGTTCTAATTTAATGAGCTAACTATAATTTACGCCCCATCATGCACTGCCTGACAGCATTGATGACCTCACTCAAGTTTCCACCTGGCCTTTAGATCATGCAACTTGTAATTGGAGCCAATTAGGACCCTGATGGAGGGGACAGACATGTCCAACCACGGACGACAATCATCTCTACCTAAAAACGTAATCCATCCGGGCCAAATTACAGGCAAGTTAAGGGTTCAGTGGGGAGCAATAACGAGCAAATGTAAGGTCTGGCTTTAGAAAAACGACGACACATTATCAGTGCTGTTCTCATGGAAATATTAGTGGTTGCACTTCCCAAATCATAACTTTATTTTAACTGTGGAAGTTTGTTAGTAAATTATGTTTATAATCGAATCTTTAGCTGTTCAGGTGGGGCTCATGCGTCCACAGAGGTAGCAATATTGCTTTAAATATGGCACCATAGAAATACATATATTAATAATGGTACTTGGATAAGTAGATAAAGACATGGCACATGATATACATTAATACGTTTTATAAAGTGCAAAACAATCCGAACACTGTATGATAAAGGTATGGGTAACTTAAAAAGGCTTATTCTGGAGGAAACCGGAAATGAATTTCATGCACAGTCACTGTAAATCAAAGGTCATGTTAAATCCTTGGATTATGGTTACCTAGGGAACGGCAGCTTGATTCCATGGCAGCTTTGAACTTCCTGTGTGTAAGGGGTTGAGTTGCTTGCTGCCTGCCCTTGTAATAATCTCCCCCTGAATTTATTTCGCTGTCAGCCTACGCTTCAGTTAAGGTCACAGCGACCAAGAACAAGGTGTTAAGGACAGAGCTCACTCTATCAAGATAGATGGTAGCCCCCAAATAGCATCAAAACCTGAGATTTGTCACTTACATATCTATGTTAGAATTTGTTTGCTTTGATTGAGCCCACTGATTTACCAGATGATGTCATGATGCTAAAACCAGGGATCACCCGATTAGACTAGTTGTCTGCAAAATTGCCCAAGTCCCTCCTTCTATTTTGGGGGAGAACTCCCACCTGTCCTCCTTCAGAAATGCTTTGCCCACATTGAGTATTCCACATTTGCAATCTTGTACTCTGCCCGATTTATCGCCATTTAGTAGTGCGGTGTCTCAACTATTTCATTATAATTGGGAATCTTGTGGCCTTGACCACTCCGCAGCTTGTACCCCTGTGTCTATTGATTGTTCCAGAGCAGTGGGAGTTGGAGATCCCATGCTCCTTGGTGATCCATTGGCAGGCAGTCCTGCATGTCCTTCTATGCTTGTGGGAACTTTCATATGCAGTTACTTTTGTAACTTTATGATAAACCAGATTCCTGTCACGTTTCCTGCCATGCTCACATGTTTCCTCATAACTTAAGCCTTATTTTCTGCACCCTTTGCCATCCTGGAAAGAAGCCATGTGGTGTGCTGAGTTTATGCAGCCTAGATGACAGAGGTTAGTAAATGTAAGCAGCATTTACTATGCATTTGCTAATGTGTTTACCCATCAAACCGAACCATCCATTGCTCAGTCATCCACCTCATTTGGCCTTGTATTTCTGCCGCTCACATGTCCATTTTAGTCTTCTCTTCAATTTTCTTTAATCCTTCCCACGGCGCTGGTGTTTTGCTTGTTGGCTCTGGACAGATGAGCTACAATTCACCCAGTTGTGGGAAAGATTAGAGAGAGTGAATTGGAGCAAAACACTAGAATGGCAAGGAGAAAGCCGGTTGAAGGAAATGTCTGTTATGGTATTCACTCTGTAGATTTGTAAATATATCTTGCACTGATAAGTTTGAAAGGTCTGCAGCAAGTGCTAATTACTCAGTAACTTTAATTCATGTGAATATGTTTTAAAACCTGTGAGTAAAACAAGCAAGCTTGAGGAAAAGAGATGCATTTAAGATAAGAATATTAACTATCCATCCTAATGCCACAGGAGTGGAGGAGGAAACATCAAGACATTAGCAAGGCCACTCAAGAGAAAGAAGTTGGTAGCAAGTGTGCTGCTCATGTGAAGGGGACAGTAGTTTCTTGTGAAGGGTAGCACCATGCGAAAGTGCTGCAGCGGCGGTGTCTTCATGTATTATACATGTAGATTGACTACTCTACAAGAGGAATCCGTGACCAGAGTCCCATAGTTGGATCCTTAGTGTGCAGCACTACTACTACAGCAGACGATGAGAACGTAAAATCTATACAGAACCTAGAAAAGGATTGGTACTTACTCAGAATAATTTTCAATTATATATGTACAAGTAAACAGTTGTGGATGCATTGTACGTGCCAGTTTCCAAATGCATACTTTTGTTAAACTTGTAGTGGAAATTCCCAGTGTCCTTTTACCGAAAGAGTGCTGTCTCTGTTTCAGAACACCGAGTATGGGTTGCTTACATTTGTTGGAACCTCTAACTGCAAATATCAGCCTATGAGCTACCTCTCATTGGAAGCACACTCTCTTTGGGGAGCAAAGAGTGAAAACCAGAGATGGAAGGCAAGGCCAAATCATGGAATGACTGAGGAGAATGAATAACCTTGTCAGAATGAAGTGCGATCAAGAGATGAAATGGCAGACAGGCAGAACACTGAATATGGCATGTAAAGCAGGAAAGTGATTCATGAAAAGAGTTAAGTGAGACTGAATGAGTGACGGCGAGGCAGTGAAAGCATGGGCACCACAATTTGAGGGAATTGAGAGAAGAGCAGGGGGTGGTAAGAGGGGAATAAGTAAACATGCATTGGCAATACTACTAGGCCTGTCTTTAATGTGCTGCACTTGGAAATCACATAGGCACACCGCTCACCTTGTCTTCATGTGGGCAGAGTCTTTTACCATTGGTGTATTGGGAATTGTAGCTAGAGACACAAAAGACAGTTGTCTGCTTGGATGTGATGGAACATGGGCGTAGCCAAAAGTGCTTTAACACCAGCGTAGTAACCGATGTTCATTTTGCACAGTTAGATAATTAGGTAAATCAGGCAAGATTTTATTCCTATAATCCAGAGGCGATGAGATAGCTGCCTGAATCACCAACCACCTCCTTTTCAACTCGGAGGCAATGAATAATTTTACTTATGTTCTTCAAAAGAGTAAAGTGTGCCAGCAGTTATGATCACATGTATGTGGATGGTAAGATCGTCAATGATAAAAAACTCAATGTTTGCTCATAGTAGCAGGGGCATGGGATGAGACAAAAGCCAGCAATTATTAAAAGGAGGTCTAGGTCTAAGAATGATTCGCTAAAGCCAGCACCTCGGTTGTATCTTGCATTCAACTTGAAAAAGTTAATTGTCATCCAACATGCAACTGAAGAAAGGCATTCTCAAATATAAATGAGGAAGTCAGAGGTCCTACCATTCTGTTTCAGCAGGAATAGAGTATCAACAGCATAGTTTTAAAAAGTAAATCCAAAAGAATGAAATGAAGTAACGAAAGGGGTTGTTTAAATGTTAAAGAATTCCACATAGTACACTAATTCTTTAAATAAAATAATGTTCAGTGTTTTTACTTATGAAATGAAAAGTAATTTAGTTAAAACATTAAATACTACACGTACAAATACAAATGTACACCATGAGGACAAGACCTCTCCTGCACCACTTGACCTAGAGATCTGTGTCAGACATTCTTCTTTTGGTGTTCAATATTGTATAGCGCCTCCATATGTTCACCAAGGAGTTCACAACACGTTCTTCCTATTGTGGTTACTACAGTGGAGTTCTGAGTGTAAACTCTTTCCTCTTTCATTTTGTCAGAGAGTTCACAATGTAAACCCCCTTCCTATTCCATTCTTAAAAAAGTTCAAGATGCAAAATGCAACTCTCAAAGTAATGAGCCAGAGCAGTCCATAGATGACGCGGGGAGTAGCTGTGGGCTAGAAACCTAGAATTGAGCAATGCAACAATAAGTCGGTGTCAAACCAATATTTATTTTCGTTAAAAATGACAATTACTTTAATGCAAACTAAATACTGTACTCCACATGACAAATATTTTCAGGTGGAATTACAAATTATAGCCACTCCTTTAAGGGCATCACAGGTTAAATATGGAATAGATCACTTACTGTAAAGAAAGATCAAAGGGGGCAACTAACCCTATAAAGGTAGTTTGCTTCCGTAATCTGGAGTAGCGTGTGGAAATTTGAGCCCTAGCCGATTTAATCTTTTTATATGGGCATATTGGAAATAATGAAGCTTTTCACGATGAAAAAGGTCAAGTCAGCAGGTTTGTCAACCCTTTTCACAAAGTAAAATGAGAGGCCTATTACAGCAGTGCAAAACCTCTTTCTATAATTTTCACAATATTAACCTTCCCAATGTATTGGTGGAAGGGCTACAGTACACAAGGCAAAAATATCTTCCTACTGTATTTGAGGGGGTCTTCTTTAACACTGTTCCTATCAGTTATGAGCAGCGGCACTACTTTTTTTTAAGGTGGACTAACCCAACAATATTTCAATTAAATGCTTTTCGATAAAATCAACATATGGGCAAAGCTGCAGCCTCTTTTTTAGGACCTCTTCTTACAGCTCTTTTTGTGCTGTTCACATTCATTGTGTGCTCTCAAGCCAGGCCTCAATACAAATAAATTCCAAAAAAAACAGGGCTTGTCAGAGGGGAGAACCGAAACCCTTGCCTGTCACTGTAATATGTGGGAATCCATGTCAGAAAATAGTTGCATGTAGGCTTTAACACACTGCAATAACAATCCACGCATGAAGGCCTATTGGCTTTAAAATGTTTGTTGCAATGAATAAGGCGGGCCTATGGTGTTTGTCATAACTTTACATAACTAACACATCTGACAGAACTTTTCCCAGTGACTCATTCGGGCCTAAAGACTTGATCATGTCTTGTCACCATAACCAACTCAGGCCTACTGCATTTAGAATAATGTGTGCAATCAAAGAAGCTTTTTTAAGTAGAAGAGCAAAATGTCAAAGACCCTCTCTCAGTAGTGTGTTTTTTCAAAGCTCTTTTTCTGTTGATCATGTAAGGTTAAGCAACCGCTGTGCTGCCAAGCCAGACCTAAAAAGGCGTGAAGAAGAGAAAACACTTCAGTGATTTAAGGGAAGTGAACGAAAAATATGGAGAGAGGAGTGGAGGTTTTAGAAAACCCTTGTAAGTTCATAATAATGCCAGTGACCTATCACGGACACTAATCATACATGAAAAAAGATTAGATATAAAATGAAACTACTGTAACTGCTAAAATAGGCCCACTCATCACAGGGTATGCATGAAAAGGGGTCTGGAAGAGTGGTCGAAACTAAAACCTGGGTTCCTAGATATTTGGACATAGTCTGTGTCTTCTGGCCTCATATGTTAACTGCATGTGTTAATCGACTTGAGAATTCTTTCAACTGAGGTGTGTGACATAGGGTGGATGACCAGACATGCAGCTTTTTCTGATCTAACCTCGCAATTGTAACTTGATATAATAGACCCTTAAGCCAGGTTATTTGGGCTTGCATCTCTCGTAATGCCGCACAACAAATTAACCTAAGCATCCGCTCAGTAATCAGCATTGCATTTCAGTAGATTATTACCGCAGGTACACTCTGTCTGCCAATATTTGCAAAGTCCTAGGAGGGTGATCTAGAGCGGGGTAGTTTTAAGAGGGAGAAAACTATAATAAGATAATTTTTTTACTTCTGATCTATCCTCTAACCTAGGTTTGCAGAGACCAAGACGAGGAATGAAAATAAGAGTGCTAATAATGAGAGAAGCCAATCTAAATGCATGAGTGCTAGCAATGAGTGAGTCCAATCTTTGCACGCGAGTGCCGGCAATGAGGGAATTCCCTCGGAGTACGCGAGTGCCGGCAATGAGTGGATCCCCTCGGAGTACGCGAGTGCCGGCAATGAGTGGATCCCATCGGAGCACGCGAGAGCTGGCAATGAGAGGATCCCCTCTGGGGGTCGCGAGAGCTGGCAATGAGGGGATTCCCTCGTAGCACGCAAGAGCTGGCAATGAGTGGATCCCCTCGGAGCACGCAAGAGCTGGCAATGAGTGGATCACCTCGGAGCACGCGAGAGCTGGCAATGAGTGGAGCCCCTCGGGGAGCACGCAAGTGCTGTCAATGAAGGAATCCCCTCGGGGAGCACCCGAGTGCCGTCAATGAGTGAATCCCCTCGGGGAGCACGCGAGTGCCGTCAATGAGTGAATCCCCTCGGGGAGCACGCTCGTGCTGGCAACGAGTGAATCCCCCTTGGGGCACGCGAGTGCCGGCAACGAGTGAATATCCTCGGAGCGCGCGAGTGCCGGCAACGAGTGAATCCCCATCAGAGCACGCGACTGCCGGCAACGAGTGAATCCCCCCTCGGAGCACGCGAGTGCTGGCAACGAGTGAATCCCCCCTCGGAGCACGCGAGTGCCGGTAACGAGTGAATCCCCCTCGGAGCACGCGAGTGCCGTCAATGAGTGAATCCCCTCGGGAAGCACGCTCGTGCTGGCAATGAGTGGATCCCCTCGGAGCATGCGAGTGCCGGCAATGAGTGGATCCCCCTCGGAGCACGCGATTGGGACCTGGGCCTGTGAGCCTGAAAGAGCCACAAACACCCTGGCTGATGGTCCGCGAGATCTCCAACCTGCTGCCCCGTGAAGGGGGGGACACACCCGCGCGGTTTACTGTGGAGACCCCTCTTCCCTCCTTCTGTCGCTGACTGTGTAGGGGAGATTGGAGCATTATCCTAACCCCCTTCCCCTCTACGCTCCTTTCATCTCATCTTCTATGCTCTTTAAATGTTTTTCCATGGAGACCTAGCCACTTTGCAGATTCCCGGTGGAGCTACTGGATAGCTATAGAGGAGATGGGCTGTGGACTTCACCCTCGGCCCTCACCTACCCAGCTGGACCTTGGGCTGACTTTCCCTTCGTCTCTCTGTCGTATCTCCCTCCAACCCCTTTTGCCCTACCCCTTTACCTTCCTTCTCTCCATTTCCTAGTCTTCTATGCTCGTTAAATGTTTTTGTCTGTGACTAGTGACCGTGGAGATCTAGTTTTCTGGCCGACGCCCGGTGGAGCTACCTGGTCGCTAAAGAGGAGATGGGCTGTGGACTTTCCCCCTCAGCCGTCACCTACCCAGCTGGACGGTGGGCAGATTTTCCTGCGTCTCTTTGTCATTTGCTCCCTCCTACTCCTTTACCCTACCCCATTATCCCCCCCATGCTCAATTTATTTCGTCCTCTATGTTCCCTAAATGTTTTCCCTTTGAGACTAGCTAATTGGCCAATGACCGGTGGAGCTACCTGATTGCTATAGAGGAGATGGCTTTTGGGACTTCCCTCCGACCATCACCTACCCAGCCGGACTTTGGTCAGTCTTTCCTTCGTCTCTCCACCTTAGATCCCTCCTACCCCTTTACCCTTACCCCCTTCCCCTCTACACTTTTACTTATCTCGTCTTCCATGCTCTTGTAATGTTTGTCTAGCAACTGATGCAAATTGTAACTGATGTAATTTTGAAATTTTGTGGAACCTCATGTAAAGCGCTCTGATACCTCCGGGTCTAGCCAGCGCTATATAAAACTCTTAAAATAAATAAATGAGTGGATCCCCTCGGAGCACGCGAGTGCCGGCAATGAGTGGATCCCCTCGGAGCACGCGAGTGCCGGCAATGAGTGGATCCCCTCGGAGCAGGCGAGTGCCGGCAATGAGTGGATCCCCTCGGAGCAGGCGAGTGCCGGCAATGAGTGGATCCCCTCGGAGCAGGCGAGTGCCGGCAATGAGTGGATCCCCTCGGAGCACGCGAGTGCCGGCAATGAGTGGATCGCCTCGGAGCACGCGAGTGCCGGCACCTTGCACACCTTCCCTGAGGTTAGTTACAGTGATATTCAGACACTAATAAACAACATGAAAACAGGATCCCCTCTTGATTTGATACCAGCTAAGCTAACTATCACCTTGAACAAAATACTCTGCCCCACAATTCAAAAGATTCTAAACCTCTCCTTTAAAGAAGGTCAGCTCCCTCGGCAGTGGAAGGAGGCAGTTGTGAACCCAATACGGAAGAACACGGCCTTGCCATGGACAGAACTTTCCAACCTCCGCCCCATCTCTCTTACCTTTTTTAAGTAAATTGGCCGAGAAGCATGTAAACATCCATGTTTCCAGGTTCATAGAGGCGACAGGGGGCCTGGACCCATCACAATCTGGGTTCAGGCCCAACTACAGCACAGAGTCGGCACTCCTCTCCGTGACAGATCACATCAAGATGTCACAGGATAGAGGAGGATCGATGATTCTGGTGCTGTTAGACCTGTCGGCCGCTTTTGATACTGTGTGTCATGAGATTCTTCTCGGCCGATTGCAGAGAGTGGGTATTGGAGGATTGGCACTGTCCTGGTTGGAGAGTTTTCTCTCCGGCCGCTCACAATCTGTCAGCGTGGGACCCTATCGTTCCATCTCGAGGGTACTCACCAAGGGGGTGCCACAGGGCTCATGCCTAAGCCCCACATTATTTAATGTGTATGTGGCCCCCCTTGCAGAGATTGTGAGAAGGTTTGGGTTCACTCCAGTGTCATACGCTGATGACACCCAGCTGCTTTTCCCTTTCAACTCTCTTACGCCTGATGTGAAGAACAATTTTGCCGAGGGCATGAGAGCAGTATCCAACTGGATGGCTACCAACTGCCTCAAGTGTAATGTCGGGAAGACGGAGGTAATGCTTTTTGGGAAAGCTAGCATGCTCTGGTCTCCCGATTGGTGGCCTTTAGATCTTGGCCCTGTCCCATGCCCAAAGCCTACTGTTAAGAACTTGGGGGTGAAACTTGATCAAAATTTGAGCTTAAAGGAGCATGCTAATTATGTCACAGGAGCTTGTTTTAGAACAATTGGCCAGTTAAGGCGAGTCTTCCCTCTGCTGCCTGACATCCACAGGAAGACTCTTGTACAGGCCCTGGTGATAAGCCGCTTAGGCTACTGCAACGGCCTCCTCATATCAGCAAATGAGGAGGCGCTTAATCGTTTGCAGGTAGTCCAAAATACGGCGGCCAGACTAATTCTAAATGCTCCTGCAAGAACCCCGTCCAAACCCCTGTTAAGATACCTTCACTGGTTGCCCATACGACAACGTGTTAGATTTAAAATCTGCTGCTCAGTGCACAAATGCCTTTATGGGCAAGGCCCTAGATATTTGCCACAAAAATTTCAGATATACAAACCTGAACGCCTTTTACGTTCCAGCAACCAGTGTCTACTGGAAATCCCCACTATAAAAAAAGTCAGACAAGGTGGACGTGCCCTATCATTTATAGGCCCTACCATGTGGAACAAGCTTCTATCTGACCTAAGACACAATGACAACCATTTGTGTTTTAGGAAAGCTTTAAAAACTCTTCTGTTTCAGGAAGCATAATCCATCCTGTGGTACTCCTCTGAGACAACATATTTCAGCACATATGCGAGCAAAGCGCGGAGATACCTCATGGGTCGATTCTGGCGCGATACAAGCAATTAAATAAATAAATAAATAAATGAGTGGATCGCCTCAGAGGACGCGAGTGCCAGTAATGAGTGGATTGCCTCGGAGGACGTGAGTGCCGGCAAAGAGGGAATCCCCTCGGAGGACGCGAATGCTGGCAATGAGTGAATCCCCTCTTGGAGCACGCGAGTGCTGGCAATGAGTGAATCCCCTTGGGGAGCACGCGAGTGCTGGCAATGAGTGAATCCCCTTGGGGAGCACGCGAGTGCTGGCAATGAGTGAATCCCCTTGGGGAGCACGCGAGTGCTGGCAATGAGTGAATCCCCTTGGGGAGCACGCGAGTGCTGGCAATGAGTGAATCCCCTCGGGGAGCACGCGAGTGCTGGCAATGAGTGAATCCCCTCGGGGAGCACGCGAGTGCTGGCAATGAGTGAATCCCCTCGGAGAGCACGCGAGTGCTGGCAATGAGTGAATCCCCTCGGGGAGCACGCGAGCGCTGGCAATGAGTGAATCCCCTCGGGGAGCACGCGAGCGCTGGCAATGAGTGAATCCCCTCGGGGAGCACGCGAGCGCTGGCAATGAGTGAATCCCCTCGGGGAGCACGCGAGCGCTGGCAACGAATGAATCCCCTTGGGGAGCACACGAGTGCTGGCAACGAATGAATCCCCTTGGGGAGCACACGAGTGCTGGCAACGAATGAATCCCCTCGGGGAGCACGCGAGAGCCGGCAAGGAGTGAATCCCCTCTGAGCACGCGAGTGCCGACAATGAGAATTGGAAGACAGCTAGTCCCTGGAAGTTGGAGTGAGATCCATCATGGAAACATTTGGGTCTATACAGTGTAAACATTCACTTTGGCAGAATGCGCCTCCATCTCATTGGTTCCCCAAGTTTAAACTTGGCTGCGAGTTTGCCATGCCGTGAGTTACACCTTCATCTATAGTAGCATTTTAGCCAGTTTTGTATCTTTGGCCCCTGTTGTATCACGTTTCTAGTGAGTCTCACAAATTCCATATTGCACAGTAATTTTAGCGAAAAAGCCAGGACAGGCTATTGGAGTCCCGTCTAGACATGGGCGTCTTGGCAGCTATGTAGAAATGTTTTCACTTACAGTTTGAAGGATTTTTTATCCGTGTTGGGAGGGGGTATAAGTCACGTTTCTTATATATCTAGGCTCGAGACCACATCCTTAAACATCACTCTGAAAGCTGCTGCTGCTAGAAATAGGGAGGTATGTGATGCAAGACGGTTTGCAGGAACTGTGTCTGCTCGCCCTAGATAACCGCTGTGCTGCTACCACTGCAGAATCTCAGGATGTTTCCGCCTTTATTTCCTCTTTTTCCAGTGTCCACTATTCTTGAACAAATGCAACAACTCTGCATAAGTGTTCTTTAGAAGCAAAAATGTGGACAGTTACAGAATGTAGATTATATGGGCTACCTTATTGTAAATCCACTAATCCAATTTGAGGAACCTAGAGTGGTTGTTCTAATTAAATGAGTGTGGAAGTTCAATTTCTAAATCCAGAGCGCATCGGCTCCCGTTCCATTCTGGATCACAACAGAAACTCCTGGAACCTGAGAGGTCCAAATGCTTATTGTGTTGCACTATGCCTCTTTTGCTCCCTTTTTATGGAGGAAGCGTGTTGGGTCTGCATGCTGAATGCATGTGGTCTCTTCATAGGCGACGATGAATGGAGTGGCAATGCCTTAAGTATAATGTGTTGCCTCCTCTTGGGATCTTGAGGTAGTCACTCGTTAGTAGGCGCTATTCTGTGTGTGCGGTGTGATCTATTCATTCCTAGTGTCTCAAGCCACAATACTGGTGCACTCCAGGTAGATGACCAAGCTACTCCATCTTGGAGCGCGGCTCTCTCATAGCAGCATGTCGAGTAGTCTGGGTTTACTCCAGGAGACGGTAAGTCTTGTTTACTGTGTCATACTGGGTGTGAGTGGCTTAGTCTCAGTAATATCTGGCCCTGTCAGTGCTTTTTAAAACAATAGAACTTTAAAAACGGGTAACTAAAACAGTGCGCTGAAAAATACACATTGAAAAGCAAGAGGCCAAAGCGCCTTCTGGGCTGAGTTATTAGGCCAAACGTTTTCTTGGGCACCAGAATTTTAGTTAACATTGAACCCTGCGGACAAAAATATCTTACAGGTAAGGTGTTAAGCGTTGACCTGAGTCTTTTGTGAAAGCGTTCGGGTCTCTTAGAAAAAGTTCAGGGTGGATGATTGGCAGGCTACAGGGAGTGAATATTGATATCCAAGCTTTAATTTAATATCACTGCTTGTGGTACCCAAAGATGCTGAAAAGTGAAAGGTGCCACCCATGCTGAAGGGGACACACCTACAAATCAAAATGTCCATTCTTTAAAACCTACTGCCTAAACAAAGTTCACTGTCCACAAGAAACCCGGGACCAGTTAAGACCCAAATAGGACCCTTTTGCTAGTGATTAGGATATTTTGAGAATAGTGATCCTGTTTCCATAAAAGTTCCCTTATAGGCGGAAGCCTCTCTGCAGGTGCCTGTACAGGCGGAAGCCTCGCTGCAGGTGCCTTTACAGGCGGGAGCCTTTCTGCGGGTGCCTGTACAAGCGGGAGCCTCTCTGCGGGTGCCTGTACTGGCGGGAACCTCTATGCGGACGACATGCGGAAATGTATAGGCAGGAGCCTTTAAGGGTGCCTTTATACATGGGAGACTGGAACTCAAAATCTACCTGCTGCAGTAGGGTTTCTGAAGGGCTCGCAGAGCGTCCTGTTTGGTGTGCATTGCCCATGGAGAGGAGAGATTGAGATCAACGGGCGGTGGAAGAGGGTAGTGTGTTGTTAGTCATTGGTCCGTCCTGCTGACAGAAACCTACCTCCCTGATGTGGAGAAGTGGGATGCGGTGATTGGTGAGAGGATCTCATAACAGATAATCGTGACACTGAAATTAGCACTCAGGATCACAGACAGTTAAAAGCATAAGGGGAAACAAATAAAAACTCCAGACAGCTTCTCTCAGCGAGGTCACAAGACGGAAACATTTGATGAGCAAAGCTGCCATAACCAACCCTCAATAAGTCATAAGCCTGGGATGTTCCACTGCCTGGTTCACTCTGTGACTCATGGCACAGACATATTGGTGTAATTCATATAACAATTAACATTTCTTGTACACAATTACAGCCAACCACAGAGCAATGATTAACTGCACTCGAGACCATAACAGCTTCTCCTGGCTTGATCTTTGCATAAAACACCTTCCAAAAAACACTGGGAGTTCCACCAAAGGTAATACTTAGCATATTACTCTCTGCAAATGTGATTCCCTGGTTTGTGTCAAGGTATGAGTATGGACCCTGAAAGTGTGAGTGTGAGAGTGAGAAAGGGAGTGAGAGAGAGCGAACGAGAACGAACACGTGTGTGTACATGTACATACACTGGCCTGGCTGATGAGGGGTGTTACCCCGAAACCGGTTCTAGGATGCTTGTTTCCGGTCCAAAGAAGGCTTAACAGTTCGGTCTGGACTGTTCCCATGAGGCACAGGATCAAGACTGATTTGCATATGGCTGGGTCTGAACTGGGGTGGCGACGTGAGCAAAAGAACGATGATGGATTCAACCCAGATCTGTGACTGGGGGTGAGTGTCTGAAAAGTTTTAGTGCTCCGTCCATCTCCTTGTGTTTGCTGGAAGAGGCAGGGGCACCACCAAACATTTTTTTTCTTCATCAGCAGTGAATTGCCAACTTTTTCAAAATGGGAAGAGTTTTGGGAGGAGTTTGTGAATACCATTAAACGGTTTAGTGAGTGTACATAGATTTACAGAGCACACATACCTGGCATTTTCAGCTTCACCTCTACTGTCAGCCCCTGGTTTTTTATTTTTTAAAACCAACTTTATTGGGTTTTACAGAAGATTCCAGACGTCAACAGTACTGCATAATTATCATGATAATTCAGTAGCAAACAAAAGGAATAGTGGTCACTACATTGATCATAAATTCCCAGCCCTCTCCAAGCAGCCCCATGGCCATAGGTCGTTCAGTGTTCGATTCTAGATCTGCTATACGTGCTCTCCGTCTTGACCTTAAATTCCCTTCCCGCAACTGTTCCCCCCCACCCCCACACCCTCAGGTGTGTCACTTTCTTTCAGATTACTAGTTTGCAATACACTTTTGCTCCAGTTTAGGTTTCACATTTGACTGAGACAGCTCTTTAGGATCCCACGGTAAGTAAGGGTGGCGGTGTACTGTGTCTGTTGCCTAACTCCATGAGTCCATGAGTTGCTCAGGGGTATGTAGCCTAGCCTACTCCTGCCAGCGGTTCCCCTATTGACTCCTCCTCCCTGTCATCAGTCAGCCCCTGGTATTAGCTGTGTAGATAAGTGGCAAAATGAGAGCTTTACTAGAATCTAAACCCTGATATAATATGGGCCCTTTGATAATCATAGCTGTTATTAGCAGAACCCTGATAATGAGAACGTTAACCATAGTTTGCCATATCACTGCATGGTACCCTAAGGGACACGTGAATTTTTAAAATACACTCTGTGCTTTCAGTCACAGCACTGAACCCCAGCCCCATCACAAAGAATTGAGAACCACTGGCTTAGGTATTGAGAGCGTTTGCAGAAAAGGGCAGCATTGCCTTGCCGTGAGCAGAGACGCTTTGGAAACTGGTCACATAAAATGGAGCCATTGCCTGCCTATGAACACAGTAGTATTTGTAACTTAGTTTTAGCATAAAATGGTGGCACTGAATGGGTGTGAACACAGAGATTTTGCAAACTGTTTCCATAAAATAATGCCAGTGATTGCCAGTGACCACAGCAGCTTGCGAAACTATTTCCATAAAATGGTGGTACTGTCTAACTATGACTGCCGCAGTTTTTAAACTAATCCATAATTCTGCTGCAAGATTGGCACTGGGATTTAGAACTGATAATTTCTTAGTGGCTTTTACATCCTTAGAGTGACTCGTTGTTAGAGAGAGGGTACATTTTAAACCCCCTTGCCTGGTCCACAAAGCTCTGCATGACAGGAGGCTTTGTACTCGAACGTATCATTCCATTTGGTAAAACCAGGCTCTATGTGGTATGTTTATTTGCATGTTCATTACTGGCATTCTCTTCTGCCCCTTTAAGTAGTAGAATATTCATATGTTTGGTATTTTCCACATTCTTTGTAAAATCTCTGTAGCAAAGGACTGGTCAGTTGCTTCTGGACCTTCTACCACTGCTGTGGAATCGTTGCAGTTTCTACTTGTCACACGGAGGTGTGTAACTAATTTTATTTTACTCGGTTCCCTGTCGGGTATTGTTATTCGAACCTTTGCTGTCTAAGTGTGACTGCTGGGCTCTCTACATCCTGCATCTTTTAAGCGCTCTGCTTGCGCCGCTCACTGTGTTGTACTCTGCGCTGCAGAGCTCTGGCTGCTGTCTCATGGCGTTCTCGCTCCAGCCCTTGTGGCCCATTCGGCTGTGGGAGCTCGTGATCCAGCTTTGAGGTGCGTACGGCTGTGGGAGCACGACCCTGCCTGTTATGGGGGTGCTCACTTCAGTCGGCGAGTCCTGAAGTACTCCTCCCATGAGCAGCTCTAATGCGCATTACTCTGACGCAGGTTTGTAGTGAGAGGCGGACCACAGGATGAAGTTTAAGGTAAGTTTATTTCAAAGTAAGAAGCCCACAGCGCACTGCGACCAGTCAGCAGGAATCCCAACAGTGAATGGTCAAGCTGTCTGGAATATTCATGCTCATAGCTCGCAGAGCACGAGTAGGGACTTGAACATACACAACTCTTGAAAAGCAAGAGAGCGCGAGGATGCACTCAACACAAAGCACGTGACTGTCGCTACATATGTAGGTACACCACGTGACAGGCACGATATACACATTCATTACATCACCCCCCACCCCCTTTAAACAGCAAGAAAACTCCTATGATTCACCTCAAAGACAATACAGGGAAGAGAGTGCAGTCAATTCATTATAAAATCCCTGAACCTGGAAAATACTTGGATCTCCCATGCAGACCCAGATCTACAGTGAGCCTGTTCAGCCATGGCTGAACTTTATGAGCACACCGACTTTTCAGTGTCGGTTGTGGAACATCCACCTGCCTCCGTGTCTACGGAGGTAGATTGTACCCAAGATGCCCAATCTGATTGTAATACAGGCCTGCACTTACTCAAAATGATACTGTCCTGTTGAGCGGACAGCTTCACTAGTTGGCGTTTGTTCCACCAACCTCTGCCTTCCAGTAATGCTAACTTGTACCACTTTGACAGGGGCAGAGTAAATGGATTCCCCCTTCCTTGCTTTGACTGGGCTCTTAATTAGAACCCATTCGCCTTTATTTATATCTGAACATGATATATAGTGTTTATTGTCAAAATTGTTTATCATTTTGTCCTGGTTAACTATGACTTTGGACTGAAGTCTTTCTTTACATGCAACCCCACTGAACTCTTCTGTCTCCACCTGTTTCTCCAGCCAGGTGGGAAACAGTGTGGTGTGAGCTCTCCTGCCTCTCAGCAATGAAAATGGTGTCACTCCTGTAGTGCAATGTGGTGCGGTATTGTAACACCACACTTTCTGATTCAGAAATGACTTAACATCCAAATTAGCAGCAATGGCCATTTGTGCTCCTTCTTTAATAACTGTGTTACCTCTTTTCCCTAGACCATTAGAAGAAGGAGAACAAGGCTACTTGTAAATGATTGATCATATACTTAATGAAAATGTTGGGCATACTTTCTGAGGTAAAGTGAGTACCAGTATCGGTGACTGCACTTCTGGGAGCATCTTCTAAGCTAAACACCTGTTCCAAATTTTTTATCACTGCCTCTGTGTCAGGTGATTTGGTAAAGGAATAATACATCCATTTAGAATAGTAATCTACTTCCAGAATCAAGTACTTCATGTAGTCTGGCAACAAAACGTAGGGTCCAGAAAAGTCAAGTCCCACTTTCTCCCATGCAGCTCTTGTGCAACCTCCAGTGTTTGTTGGATAATAAGCACTCTGGACACTTGTCAACCAGTAACTTGACCTGCCCTTTAATTCCCGGCTACCAGTAATGTGGTTTGATACACATTGTGGTTTTGGCAGCACCAAGGTGACCCTGATGTGCACATGTGATACTAGTTTCACCTAACTTGGTAGGAGGTACATACAAATCTCCTCTTAGTAGTAGACCATTAGCCACTGAGAGATCATCTACTACTTGCCCAAAACATTTAATTTCACCAACCAAAATGTCTCTTCTCAGGTCACCCTTGAATACCACACTCTTTATGTGAGTCCTCAATTGGCATGCGTGATAGACAATCCGCACGAAAGTTCCTGCTGCCTGGGACATGCTTTGTCTCAAATACAAACTCCTGGAACCTAGACACAAGCCCTGTAAGACATGCGGACAGGTTATTGCTTGAGCCGGTTGTGAATATCCGAACCAACTGTTTGTGGTCCGGATGCAATTCAAATTTGCAGCTGCACACATACATTTTGAATTTATGAATGACCCAAACACAGGACAGCGCTTCACGCTCAATAGCGCTGTCCTGTTTTTCATACTGTTTGAGCGACCTAGATGCAAAGGTCACTGTATGTTCTTTCGCTGATACCTTCTGACTCAGTACAGCGCCTAAACCCTTCTGGCTGGTGCTACAGTAATGATGGAAAACTTATTTTCTTGAAAAGCACTCAACGCAGGAGCCTTTTCTATAAGAAGTTTAACCTCGTTTGAATGCACTTTGTACGTCAGCTGACCAAAGAAACCTTTGCCCTTTATGTAACAGAACTTTTATTTCAAATAATTTTATTGGGTTTGGTAAACAGAACAAGAGACAATTATGTGATTGTATAGCAACGTAAATAATAAATAGATTACATACACTGGATTAGGTGATGGTCTATGGGTTCTAAAAAAAAGTAACTGAACTCTTGAATGCTCCACCGCTGACGCATACCCAGGCACGAACCTAGAGTAATACTCAGCAAGACAGAGAAAGGAGCCCAAAGCATCCCTGTCAGAAGGCACTTCCGCTTCCTTATGACCCTGATGAGAGAACACTCAGTCTGATACCAGTTCCGGAAATAGTGTGTCCCAAATATTCCAATACATGTGTGGCAAACTTACATGTGTTTTCTCTAATCGTCTTCTTCTTTTGTGACAAAATAAGTACCGTTTCTTAAAATGTCATTGTGTTCCTCGGTGGTGTTCGCATATATCAGGACATCGTCCTGATAGGCTTGTACCCCCTTGAGATTGCCAAACAGGTTGTCCATAATTTCTTTGAAGACACTGGCAGCTGACGCCAGGCCGAGTGGCAATCTCAAGTATTTGTATGCGCCGTATGGAGTGACAAATGTGGTTAATTCTTGCGATTCCTTAGCTAATGCAACCTAATGGAATGCTGCCCTTAAATTTAAAAAAACACTTCTCCCCTCTTAAAATGGCTAACAGCTCATGTATTCTGGGGAGGGGATGACAATCAATAAGTATATTAGGGTTTAAACTCCTCAAGTCCGTGCATAACCTAATTTCCCCTGAACTCCTATGTGCGACCACAATGGGCGTAACCTATAGCAATGAATCACAAGGTTCAATTAAACCTTGCTCACAAAGGTTTTGTTGAGTGTGTTATAACTATTCTCTTACACTTAATGGGACGGGACCTCACTTTGTGCACAACAGGATGAGCTTGTGGTTTTAGCCTTATACAATGTTCAAAATCTTTTACGCTGCCTACTTGTTCACGAAAAAGATCCCTGAACTCGCTGAGTAACTCTTTAACAAGATCAGTAACACAATTCCTGCGATCCTCTGGCAGATGTCCCAAAACAACTGGAACATCAGCACCAGGTGTCAATGATTGACCCATTTTCGCCTGGTCCTGCCATCCCAAAATGTTTTTCCTTTTCACAGCAACTTACATTTTTGTGAAAGTATCTCTACCTAGACAACTGACTTTGGCTGAGAAGAATCCGTGTATCTCAGTGCCTTTCTCACTGAAAGCGTTGGGGTTTACATCAGTGGGTGTCAACAACCTGCCCCAGTACTCCAGAAACGTGGTATCTCTTAGGAATGTGATGGGAGACCCAGAATCTGCCAGGACCTCTAATGCGACACCATCAATAACTGCTTTGCACATGGGAGATGTTTGAATCGAATTGAACACAATGGTCTGCACTACATTATTGATTGACTCTGTACAAGTGTCTATTTCAGTATCCACACTATTGACTCTAACTGTGTTTTTGTTACTTCTACAAACAAATAGAAAACTGCAAATTGTTTTGTAAAATAGACAACGCTTTCCAACAGCTGGGCACCCATGAAAGTTACTGATGTGGTTCCTAGAACCACATCTAAAACATACACTAAAACCTTTCTTTTATGTGCTCTTGTAGTTCTTAAACTTGGTGTTCACCAGACAAAACCGGTTCTGCTTGATGATTTACTTCAATAGTCAGCGCACCTACAGAAGCAGAGTACTTTTGAAGAAATAAGTGACATTTCAATACTTTTAGCTAAATCAATGACCTCGCTAAGTGTAGGATTGCGACACCTCAACAATCTTTCTTGTATCTTGCGAGACGAGCATCTGAACACAAACTGATTCCTTATACTCGTGTCAAAGTTAGCGCCAAATTCACAGGTAGAAGCCAGAATCATGAGCGCAGAAATGTATTCTACTACTTCATCATCGCTTGAAAAAAGTGTGGCGTTCTAACATAATGCTGGGCTCTTCTGAAAACTGCGTAGGTAAACGCACAACAGCCTCAATATATACAGTCCACTGGGTGTCACCAGACCGACCTGCAAGTACTTGAATTGCTGGTAAATTGTCAAACAATGTATTGTGCTGAAAGTCCTGAGCTGCCATACAGTAACACAAATTTCCTCTGAGGGCTGTAGCCACTAGCATCCAAGACCACTATATGATTTTCAAATAGCCTTAGCCAATGTGACAATTTTAATAGCAGGTTTTCCTAGACGTACCAGAAATGGCGGTGGCTGAGTAATTAGCTGTGGAGAAGCCATATTATTAGTATACCAGAATATAGTATGGATTTTTAACCAACAATGAAACAATGTCTTTAAAGTACAAATAGCTGTGAATACTGTGATCAGATCACAACAAAATTTAAGGTAAGTTTATTTCAAAGTAAGAAGCCCACAGTGCACTGCGACCAGTCAGCAGGAATCCCAACAGTGAGTCATCAAACTGTCAGGTATATCCATGCTCACCGCTCACAGAGCACGAGTAGCACTTGAACATAAACAACTCTTGAAAAGCAACTGATCACGAGGACGCGCTGAACACTAAACGTGCCTGTCGCGACATATGTAGGTATACCACACGACAGGCACGTTCTACACATTCATGACAGGGTCTTCAAATCCGGATCGCATAGTCTGCCTCAAAGGATTCTGGCAGGAACGTGAACACATCAGACACACGACGGACATCTTACTTCCTATTGCTTTGTTTCCTAAACTTCATACTTCAAATTGTCTACATCTTCAATTACGACTGCGTTTACACGTTTACCTCAACTTCCTTATTTCATTTACTTTGACATCGTACGTCCACCGGCCAGCATTTTCTTATACTATCGAATCAAATGATTCTTTATTTCAGTGCATTTACAACAAGCATTACTGTTGACTGGTCAGCGTTTTGCCTCATACTGATTTACCTTCTTTTATCAATTTCTTTTTCTTTCCTTTCAAATATTTTTTTCTCACGTATTATCAATACTGTTATTCTTTTGGAATGTTTTACCTGATTTACTTGATCGCTTGTATTTGAGTTGGACATTTCCGTTCACATTCTTTATTGTTGAGTAGCCTGCTGGAGACTTTACGTACCTATTTTGTTCAAGGTGTGTTAGTTTGACTATCATGGCCACAGCTCAGAATGTTGTGCAACCTCCACTGTTTCTATCTACAGAAACAAGGTAAACCTTAGATCAAATGGATTTGCATATTCGAAAACTATTAAGTGGCCTTAGATGGAGGCGGTCTAGGATCCCCGGATTTTCGAGGATACTACTATGCTAGCCAGCTCCAGTGGCTCTCCTACTGGACTGCGGGCCTAAACCTACACGAGATTGGGTTTACGCCTGAGAGGTTTGGACGAGGAGAGCTCCACTCCCTACTATTGCCTAAAGCTAGGATTCCCCCGGACTGCCCTCCCCTGTTGCGATGTGCACTGACTTGCTGGAAGAAGGCCCTTGCCTATACGTTGGTGACTCCACCTTATACGGTGAATATCCCGTTGTTGGGAATACCTACGACTCAGGGCAGGCTCACACGAACCAGACTCCAGGAGTGGACGGATTGCGGGATAGAGACTGTTGGTTCTTTCTTTTGGGATGAGACGCTCCTAGACCATGATACATTCCTGCAGATCACGGGTGCTCCAGCTCGCTTATACCTCTTACAGGCTATGGTAGCGCATTTCATTCGGACCACCTGGGCACCACAACGAATTACACCCACACAACACGAATTAGTGCACCTACTGTACTACATGGGACCGGGAGGGCACTTGGTCCATTGGCTCTATAATGGGATACGGATACATGCTGCGATCCCGCTTGAGGCCTTGAGAGTTAGATGGGCAGATGACACGAATGCGGAAATTACGGATAGAGCATGGCAGACTATACTGGAACATCCCAAAAAGGTGTCCCGTAATGTCAGGTTTAAATTTATTCAAACAATGATCCTTCATAGAGCATACCTTACCCCTAAGAGGATACATCTTATGTTCCCGGACTCCCCCCATTGCTGCCCTTGTTGTGGGGACGATGAAGCGGACTTTAAAAACATGTTATGGTTTTGCCCACGATTACGTGTTTATTGGAGTGAGATTTGTCGAGTTCTTACTACCCTAACGCATTTGCCGGCCCCTACGGAGGCCCTATCCTGTTTATTAGGGCTACAACGCCGATCAGGGAAGCAGAAAGTCGGCTTAAAATTTACAGATCTGTCATATATTTTGGCTATCAGGGCTATAACCATGAAGTGGAAGTCCCCTAGACCACCCTCAATATCAGTGTGGCGGGCTGACTTGTTGCAGTGGGGTAGGGCGGAAGGAGTGACCCTTCGTATGGAGGAACATAAACATCCTGTAGCTCTGGAGTGGGAGGCCTTGCTGATTGCCCTAGAAGAGATGGACCTCTCCCTGGACCTTATGGTTGGATCCCAGTGAGGCACATGTCTCTAGCTACACCTCAGGCTTTCTGGCCTCACTGATGTATAATGAATATACCGTTCCCTTTTTAGTATTCTATACCCTGTACTCTACCCTACTCTACCTGCAGAGAGTGCAGATAGGAGCAGAAATGACCAGGAGAGGGTGGGAGGGGTTTTGGTGGTGTTAAGTTAAATGAGTAGCTTTGTTTACTAGAAAATGGACATGGATACACATTATTGGATTCTATACTGCATGATACAGCACTACCTGATTGGGGGGCAGCTCTGATATGCAATGTACATAGACCATGGTTAAGTGATACTGTACAGGTAGAAGGATTGTAATTTGTTACATTCGACCGATATGTGATTGGGGAAGAAAAGTGAAAAAGACTGGTGATGTTTACCATTGTTTTGTACCTTTCTCCTGCTCCTGTTGCAGTCGATAATAAAGTGTGTTAAAAAAAAAAAAGTGGCCATAGATGGTCCCCCTCCCGGGAAACTTGCTTTGCTGTTTAATCTTTCAGGTTTTGCAGGTCATGATGTTTTTGATAACCTTCCCTCATTACTATCTCCTGGGGGTGATTGTGTTTGGAATGTTTATATAGAAGCCATGCCACAGTGTATTATTATCCAAGGATTTATTCCTTCTGCATATTTCCAAAGCAAGGCAATCTACAGTCGGTACAAGGGCTTCTTCTGTGGCTGAATCTCGCTCCCTCTGATCATTCACTCTGAATCATCTTTGCTAAAGTTGAGGAAAGTGCTGAAGACCTGGCCTTTCCCATAATAATTTGATTGCAAATGAACCTTTGTCCCCATCCCTGCCTTTCCTCGATCAGTTGGATTGCCAATTTTGTACATGTAGGCACCCATTCCTACAGAGTGTGGTACTGCGCACCAAAATACTTTTTGGGTGAATTGTGCCCTTTATAAAATTATTAAAAATAAAGATCACTGCCTGCCTGTGAACATAGCAGCTCTTGAAGGTCTTCATACTCATGTTTTTTTATCCCTCCAGGAGCAGGTGAATCCTCTGATCGTGAGCGAACAGCTGCTGTGGATCTCTGGCAAGAAGATTGCGAATGTGGACACTTACCGGATCCCTCTGATTACATACACCCCACGCGGGCACCTGCTGGCCTTCTCTGAGGCACGTAAAGATGGCGCCTACGACCAAGGTCCCAAGTTCCTTGCCATGCGCCGCTCCATGGATAAAGGTGAGCACGTGAGGAAGTGGACTGGTGTGAGTATGGTAGTCGTTGTGGGATGCGGTGAATCTAGCGGGCTTTCAAGTAAGTGGAGAGGATATGTCCTAACGGCTAGAGTGACCGACCTCGAAGCTGAGGAACTGGGTACGCTTCTCGGCAGGGACACGCAACACCCTGTGATTCTGGGCAAATCACTTAATCTCCCTGTGCCTAACAAAATGAATGTGTCAGTTTGTAATGGAACTGGTGCTCGTGTAAAGTGCTCTCAGTCCTGCCAAGTACCACACATCAGGCGTTAGACTTGGGCCTTTCAGTGAGGTGGTCCACAACACCGCTTTGAAATGCAAAGTCACGCATTATAGCGCCTTCTGAGGTGTCAAGACATAACGCTGCTTATGCACCATTGCTAACATCTGGAATGGCAGTGCAAGGCGCAGTGTTCCCGGCAGGCTTAGGGGTTGGCTCAGGCTGTTCTAGCTTCTATGGTAACAATGTATCAGTTTTGACACAGATAACCACACTTGTTAATTAGGCCTTAGGCCGTCCTGCAGTCCGCGGCGCGTGCAGAGCGTAGGTCATAGTTGGTTGGCTGCTACTAATGCAGCAGCACAGGCTGCTCACGAGAAATCTAAATTAATCTTATCCTGCGACGGGACCCACCCGAATGTCATGTCACCGGCGTCGGCCACTTGATAGTGACTGAACTGACCACAGTGCTGCTCGTTGGAGTGGAATCCAGCTCAACAGCCCACCACCAGAGTAGCACACCACAATCCAGCCTGTGCAGAGGTGAGCCGCCCTGAATGCAGCCCGCCCGCCCGGCATTCTGCAGCCCACGGGAGAATCCGAGTCATACTCGTGACAGCGGCCCTTTCTGAATTGCCGCACTCGCCAGCTTTAAATTTCAGCCAAGAGTAAGTGAAGTGAGATATTCTCCCCTTTTGTTTTGTAAATCATGCCACTGTTATGCAGTCGGTAATTGTTGGCAGAGTAAGCTCCTTTCAGTGTTCTCATGACTGCACAGCCTGTCTGGCTCTGTCAGTGCACAGCGCATCTTTCACCACACAGGATTAGGCATTTTTTTATACAAGTCCTGCTGGCCCCCTGGAAGTCATTCCTGTGACCCTCCAGGGCATAGGCAAAATGAACTACTCGACCTTCTGACAGAGAACTCACCGGGGAATTGGGGATTTTTCTGCCCAAAGCGCAGCCGGCGCTTGCATCTGTTGGTCCCCCCGCCTCCGCGACCGGAACTCCACGCGGCCGCCGAGCGGGGGAACTACAACCCCCACAAACCTTTGCCAGCCTTGCTACGCCCCTTCCCGCCCACTGACGCGCCCGGAAGGCGCAGAAAAGGACAGAGCTCCTTCCGCGTCGCGGGACGCGCGCGGGTGACGCCGGGCTAAGCCTGGGCAAAGGGCGGGCCCTCTGTGGCCGGAAGAGGCTGGGCAGGGCCGCCCCATTTGACTCTCGCCTGTCGTCGTATGTTGCAAAAGGAGGTAAAATGATCTAATCTACAACAGTGACTGCCTTTATCCACTCTTCGGCTCACTCGAAAGGACTATTCTCTGGTTATTAAGCTTCTAGCCCGATCAGCATAAGGTGACTCTTGTCATCATACTTACTTTTGCCACTCACATAAAAGATGACCGACAAAGGGGCTCTAAAAAACACTATCTATCAGGGGGGGCCACGGAAGGGGACACTGGACAACTATTTAACAAGGGTAACATCGGCAATTGAACATGAAATAGAGAGAGCAGAACAAAGCCTCTCAATAGAAACCACTTCTAGTATTCAATCTCCTCTGGTGGCAGCAGACCAAATCCAACATCTTACACTACTGGAAGAATTAAATCAGATCTGTAAAACCATATATACCAATGTAGATGAGGGAAATGAGCAAACCGGTGCCCCTATATGTGTAACAAGAAACAGAAGTCCCCAGCCTAGTATACCATCTCAATTAAATGTAAGCCATCTGGGTACTCCCCCCTCACTATCAGCTAGAGATAACATCCAACCGAAATCGAACCTTCCGGTCCCTAATGCTGCTAAGAAACGCAAAGGTACTAAACAAAGGGAAAGACTATCAAAAAAACAAAAAATAAATTTAAGTCCCTCTTCGGTCATTAGCAGCACCCCAGAAACACCTGAGGCATGTACAATTCTGGAAACCCGTTTATCCACTACATCATCTGACCTACTGGTGCAGATCGAATTTCTGATTAAATCCTTATTATCCCCGCTGGAAATAAGACTCAAGGCAATAGGGGAAAAGGTCGCAAGTATAGAAGAAACAACTAAGGCAAATGCGATAACTATAAAAAGAATGGCAGGTTATAAGCAGGTAGAGTGTGCAGTCACGACTGACACCCCCGATACTTCTGAACAAAGTAATACTCCCCAATTTCACTCAGCTGTCCCAAAAACATTATTAACATCAAATATACACCATGTACCATTAAGCTCCCCGATAGTCCAGAGCTCTGCCATCAGTGTAGGGCTGACTAAAGATTCCATACATATAGAGGGGATACCTTCCAACTATGGTATTGCGCAAAGAAAAACCAACCAAATAGACCTACCGCCGGAGGCCGCACCATTCGTGTGCATCCTCTCAGGCGTCCCTGAACTCCCTAATGGTAAAATTGAAGGACCTTCCCAACTGGTAAATAAGGTATCCTTCTGGCTAACTAAAAATAGACCCCTTCCACGGAACATTGATGGTAAAATTTTAAATGCCAGAAGGGTGGGGTGGGTAGGATCCCTCCCGAAGAAGATAGCCGGAGATCTGGTTATTATAAACTTTAGGGATACCCAAGTCGTCCCTTTTCTACAAAGTTGGCAACCACAAGTGGGAGATGGGCCTATAGTAACTTGGGAACTCTGTGACTTTTACCCCAGAACCAGATATCTGCAACCTGTAAGATCAATTGTAGAAAAGAATCGCAATATGGCCAACATAGGCCCTGTATTCAGTAGCTACAATATTCCCACTCACAACCGATTTGCCTTATTATCTGGATAGATACGATGCACTGACTTGCTAAATTGACCTCTTAGTGGTTTACTAACAATGATAAATCTAAACCCGGGGACGGCCTATACTAAAGTAAGCATCAATGCACATTGCTCTTTTGCACTTTCTGAAGCCTATTTGTTTTTAATTTTGTTACTACTAGTGGAGGCAACTGTTTTAGTACCGAAAAGCTGCTAGGAGTAGACTGTTTTTACCAAGAGAATTGAGGGGTGCTTCTCTTTTATAATTAATTGAATTATGTATGATGTTTCAATGTAAATATGCTTTTTTTTATCGTTGTCACTTTTTTTATTTACTGTATTCAATGTATTGTGACTTTTGTACTGTGCTTTTATGGTTGCTTGTTTCAACCGAATAAAGCTTACCGAATTGAACTACTCGACTTGTTACCTGTCATTGTGAGGCTGTTTTTAAAAACTCATAGTGCACATTGCAACTTAAGTTCTACTGCTGCTGAGAGCATTTGAACTTTTTGCCCCAGTCATGGTCCGGCAATTTTACACCGTCAATGCAAATTGTCTGTGGTTCTGAAAGCAGCAGTAGTGATCACAAGTGTAAAATTATGTAGAATGTGAGTAGATTGTAGGTATACAATCGTTTGTCAGCAGGATCATGTACTTTGCAGCAGTTTCACATTCTTTTCATGGGTGGTCCTTACTCAAATGAGTGTCATTTCTTATGTTTATCTGTTTCCATGAACTTAATTTCTTGATTTTGCTCGCAAAAAGTGTCCCTCTAAGTGTCATACACTTAGTAGTTGAATGTCATTCATAAGTACTCTGAAACCATGAAAATGTCACACATTAGCACTCTTAAAACGTGGCAGCTTTGCTGTCTGTGTTTCATGTTGAATAGTGCCCTTCCATTTTTGGTGCTTTGCAATAGTTTTAAGATCTTCGTAGTTTCTCGTTGCTGAAATGACTGTAATTTCTCATATATGTGTTTCCCTCATCTTCATTGGTTGATTTTTGCACACAAGAAAGTGTCACTCATAGTTGTTGAATGTCACTCATATTTACACTGAAATTATAAAAATGTCACACGTAAGCAATCTGAAATCTTGACATTTATGCGCTCTGATACTTTCGGGTCGATTTCGTGCTATATAAAACAAAAAAAGTCTAACATTAACGGGGAGAATCCAAAGTATGTGGCTGCTCCCTGAATCTTTTGTTTCCAGAACCTTCTCTGCCACGCTAGTTTCCCATGTCTGTTCTGCATTCTGAAGTGGCCTTGGTGACACTTCATAAGACTCCTTAGTAAATGAGGGTCGACTCGACACACCTGCTCCAAAGAATGTGTGTTTCTCTCGATCTGAAGCCTGACGCTAGTGCATGGTTGTTCATCTGGGTGTGGCAGGAAGTAGTGCAGTTTTTGAGGATGCAAAGACTCCAGTTTGCCCTCTGAAAATCTCTTCCAGCTGCCATCTTGGTGAGACACTGACCGGTGAGATATACATTAGATGCTCCAACCAGAAGCCGCCGTATGAGCACCCTTGGCAATGCAAACTCGTGTGTTAACAATTCATGCACACCAAGGCTCTCTTCGGTAAACAATCAAAGGAGAACTTTCACTATTGAAGAGCGGGGTCTGGATAGGGGGCTGGAGAGTTTGGGCGTTTGTTTGTTACATCCATACTTAAGTTGGCATGAGAATGAAATTCTATGCTAGCCAATGGTTGTAGGCAGGAGTATGTGTCAAAACGTCAATAAAAAATAATTGTTTTTAAAAGATCGGTTCTGTTCGCACCCATTCACTTAAACTGCCTCAGAATGATCAAAGGCTGAGTTGACATTACCCCACTCAGTTATTTCATGGCTTTATTTTCACTTTTCCTTTTGTGTTGTGGTTTTTGCATCTTTGTTCTTTGCTTCACTTTTTCCATCTCCATAGTTTGTGGTTTCCTTTTTCTCATTCTTCACCCCCTTTCTTTCCCTCCCTGTTCTTTCTTGATCCTCTTCTCCCATGCAAGTCCTTTTTTGTAAACATTACTCCTTCACCTCGTGTCTTCCATTCCACCCACCTACAGGGGCGACCTGGGAGCCGACCACCTTCATTGAGGATGATGGCACGCCGCTGGATGGCCTGAGCCTTGGGGTGGTGGTAGTCGACGACGAGACGGGCTACATCTTCATAGTGTATACGGTGTGCGCCCACTACATTCATTGCAGCGTGGCCAGTACCATGATCATCGCTAGCGTGGACGATGGAGTCAGCTGGAGTTCGCCCCGCAATCTCTCCAAGGAGCTCAACTGCACCAAGATGTTTTCACCAGGTCCAGGCTATGGCATTCAGGTGAGCATTGGCATACAGTTGGGGAAAGGGCCACTTGGGCCTTGATTAGTGAGTAGTGCTGGTGACCAGAGATTTTCTCAAAAGCCCGCAGCTGGCACTGACAAATGTCAGTGTGACAGATAACAAGGCTGCATTATCTTGTTTCCACCTCATACCTCTTTCTTCCACCATCTGACCCTCCCTGCTCCTTTCTTTCACTTTTGTGTGTTCTTTTTCATTCTTGCTTTCTCCCTTTGTCACTGTCTTTCCTGTCTTTCTTTTACTATTCCTTTCTTCCTTTGGTATTTTTTTCTCTCTTGCTATGGCTCAAAGTCTCTTCCTTTGGGACTTTTCTTTTGCTTGCTAGCCCAAAGTCTAATAAAGAAAAGTAAGGGCCTGGTCTTAAAATTAGGCCCTGGTAGGCCCAACCAGCAACCGCCAGCTCAAACTAAGCACCTGTTTTACTGTCAGTTCTGTAGATGCAGGAGGAAAGGACTGCTCCAGTCTTATTGTATTACCGGTATATTAATCCTGCCCCTCTGCAGCATGGGGGATAGCCTTTGATGGTGTTGGGTGCTTCTTAGATCATTGCTCTAGTCCAGGGAGAAGAGAACAAGAGGCTGTACTGCAAATTTTAGGTCAAAGGATTCTAGAAAAGGATTGAAGGTGGGGAAGAGATTTGAGTTGGAAGAATGCTCCTTGTGCCATATTTTTAAGATTGTTGTTTGTCTAATCTGAATGCTAAGGCTTTGCAGATTCAGCAATTTGAGGTTGAAAGTCAGCAGCCAGGACTGCATGCATCCATTTTTCATTTGGATGGGAATTAGGATTTGGCAAGAGAAGAATACATTTCTTATGCATTTCATTCATCTTCAGGTACTTTTGAATGGTGGGTAAACAAGAGGACAAGGTTGAGTGGTTGGAGTTACTTTATTTTATTACTGGGTAACCCCTGCATGCAGTTGATACGGAATTTCACATTTTGTTAGAAGGAATCCAGTGGGTTCAGCATTGCTCCTAAATAATAAGCGAGCCAGTATTGTGAATATGGGATCCAATAGATTTCAAGAATGGAGCTCGAGACCCATTTTTAGGTCTCGCATGGCGTACTGCGCACATGCGCAGTCAAGCTCGGGAGATTTTATATTTTAGAGTGTACTTCACTAGCGAGGGTTAAGCCCTCTTCTCCATTAGCTGGCATCTTAAACGGTGGCCAGCCATTGGAGAAGAGGTCCTAGTGACGTTCTTCTTTCTCTTTGAGCCCCAGCCCCGTCCTTTTCAGACTGGGTTCCTTGACTTACTGCTGAAGTAAAAGGTTTCTTATCTTCTTTATGGGTCCAGATGGCCCCATAAAGAAGATAAGGAACCTTTTACCACAGCAGGAAGTCAGGGGCGCCCAGTCTGAAAAGGATGGGCCTTAGAGACAAAAGGCTGTGTCATGGCGAGCGCTTGTTGTCCGTCATCTATAGTGGATTAGGCTCTTTGAAAAACATGACCGGGAGACAAATTACAGTTGTCCGTCATCTATAGTGCATTAGGCTCTTTGAAAAACATGACCGGAAGACAAATTACAAGAATGACATCGGGCAAGAATAAATTGCAACAACATAAAACATTCAATGATTAAAGTGTTTTCTTCTTTAAAACCCGAATATTTGTAAAATAGCCTCAAAGATAGTTTAATCATTTTTTTAAAATTTGTGATATGTAATTTTGCCGCCTGCGTGGAGTGTGCAGGGTTTTACAAAGTATTACTGCTTTAAGATGGACTCTAATATTACTCCTTTCGAATGCATTGTTTCGGAGTGACATCTTTGGCTAACAGACTCTTGCGTGATTTGCTAGAGGAGCAGAGCTTAGGGGAACGGGAGTCTGGGGCTGAGGATCGGACACCAGAGCTGGCCAAGGAGGGAGTGACTGTCGCCCGGGCTCCAGGAGGAGGTAGCATCGATGGAGAGAGCGGCCCGGCGTGAGGTGCGGGCCGAGGAGGGGCCGCGGACCGGAACGGAGCTGCGTGCCAAGGATCTCAGCTCAGCCGGTGCTGTGGAGCCGGGACTGGGGGCAGCGGAGCAGAGGGGTCTGATGACAGGAGGAGCAGCGGAGCCAGGAGCTGGCAGAGGATTTTTTGGATGCTCGATGGACGGGCACTGAGGAGCAGAGCGCAGGGGAGTGGGAGTCTGGGGCTGAGGATCGCGGGCACCGGAGCTGGCCAAGGAGGGAGTGACTGTCACCCGGGCTCCAGGAGGAGGCAGCCTCGATGAGGAGAGCGGCCGGCATGAGGTGCGGCCGCAAGAGCAGCAGGGCTCCGGGGAGAAGGTAACCGACCCCTCACCCTGTCCCTCCTGCATGACCCTCTTTGTCTGGAGGCTCTTCCCCCAACTACCACTCAGTATGTGTGTACCCTTGTTAATGAGTCGACCTCCTCGTCCTCACTCCTATGTGTATGCCCTTTAACCTCCCACTCTTTCCTGCATACCCTTCCTGCAGAGCCCTCTCCCATCTCTTATGTCACCACTACCCATGAAGGGTACACCCCTCCCCTCTTGCCTGTAGCTCTGCCACCCTCGCCACTGCCTGCATGCCCCTTCCCATGGGCCAGTCCTCTCCCATCTCGCTTGCCTGCATTCCCTTCTCTCCTCTGACCATGTTACGCTGTTTGAATACTCTCTCCTCCCATGTCTCATCCATGTGCCCTTCTCCCACAGCTGATTACTGCGTGGCATACCCACGGCCTCGTTTGTTTCCCCCCACAGTGTTTCTGCCTCCCTCAACTTAAATTATCTTTAAGTCTCTCACTTTCCACCTGATGCACGATTCTTTTGTTCTCTTCTTCACGCCATTTCTTATCCCACCGCCCACCCTTCTTGGTTCCCATTTCTCCTACCCACTCAATGTCTCTCTTCACCCACATCATCGCTTTCGCCACCTTTCCTGCTGTTTCGTATCCAAAGTGCTATGGGCCACAATGTAGTCATGGATTATTTGCCCCAGCCCCAAGTGACGTAGTAATAATAGCTGTAATCCGAGTGTCACTGCATCAGCTGTGCACTGAAAGCTAACCCTCTGCTCGCCCCTTCCTGCCTCAGGCCTCTCTTTCTTTCTTCCACCTTTTCCTCCTCTTGAAGTCGCTGTGGTCTAAATATTCCCACTGTCCGTTTTATTGCTCTCATCTGATCAACTCCTGTCCATCTCTCCTTCCTTTCTCTCTCCCAGAACCATTTTCTCCCTCTACCAGATCCTTTCTACAACATGTCATCCATTTTATCACGTTAGGCCCGTCTCTTCCTTTCTTAAACTCCCTTCCTGATACTTGTTTTACATTTAGCGCTTTGGCTGGAGCCGAGAGCTGCACTCTCTCTCTCACTCTCTCGCTCCCTCCCTCCGAGCAGGGAGAGAGAAAAGAAAGATGAGTGCTGCGGGAGGAGGAAGTGCTGCATGGCAGCCACAGAAAGAGCCCCCGCTCCCCGAAAACAGCCCCACATACCCCCCTGTCCCTCCCGAAAATCACCCATCTGCAACGCCAAAAGCGACCCAAAGGACATTCTTACCAAAAACCCTGGCATAGCGTGGAAAAATACAACCCCCACCACACTGATTCCATCAAGCTCAGAGAGGGGGAAAAACATGTTTTGGAGATTTTCTTGCTCAACTAGTTTTCTTCGCAATCTTGCTGCAAAGTAAACAACACCCGGGGGAAGAATACCGAGAGTGGGGTGATCATTGCCAACGCAGATAGGACACACCAAGAGCCGCATGGTCTGTGGCTCGGTGTATGTGTGTGTGTGGCTCTGTATGTGTGTGTGTGGCTCTGTGTGTGTGTGGCTCTGTGTGTGTATGTGTGTGTGGCTCTGTGTGTGTGGCTGTGTGTGTGGCTGTGTGTGTGTGTGTGTGGCACTGTGTGTGTGTGGCTCTGCGTGTGGCTCTGTGTGTGTGTGTGTGTGTGGGGCTCTGTGTGTGTGTGTGGGGCTCTGTGTGTGTGTGGCTCTGTGTGTGTGGCTCTGTGTGTAAATACAATAGGTCTCGCATTTGCGAGAGATTAAGCTTTTAGCATTGTAAATATCTGAAAGAAACAGGTTAGTGTTAGATTCCTTACCTTAGAATATACCAAGACGTCAGACTGGATCCGGAAAGTTTTGCGTAGCAGTACCCCTGCGCATCGGTAGGCGTCCTCTGCGGCTCCGTGTCCGTCGTCGGAGTTGTTGGCACCGGGATGACATCGCTAGAGTACTTAGACGCCGCCCTCGCGCGCTGACGTCAGTTCTTCTTTTTTCCGCGACAGCAAGCGCAGATCCGGAAAAAGCAGTACTCCTTAGTCACTTTTTGACTAACTTTTTCGATCTTTTTGATCCTGTTTCGAGTCGTAAGACTATCGGTGCCGGTAGGGATGGCCGGGTTCAAGCCCTGTGCCGCCTACAACCAACTGATGTCGGTTACCGACCCCCATTGCTGGTGCCTGTATTGCCTCGGGGCCGACCATGATGACAAGTTGTGCCCCGACTGCCAGGCTTTGACGTCGAAGGCTAGGCGGGAGCGGTCCCGTAAGCGCCTCGAGCTCTGGCAGTCGGCCCCGCGCCGTTCATGGTCCAGGTCGAGGAGGAGGTCGAAGGACCGGTCGCGGGGCCACAGTCTTAGAAGCTCGGCGAGTTGACACCATTCGACGGGCTCCAAGTCCTCAGGTAAGAGGCACAAGAAGTCAAAGAGACAACATCACTCTTCCGACTCCCCCACCCACCCCCCAACGCAGCCGGGGGTTCGGGCGACACCGCCCACGCGGCTCCACCAGAGCCGCAGGTGCCGCTGCCAGCTCCATACCCGCCGGTCCCTGGGCTGAACGCGACGCCGGAGGAGATCAATGCCTTCCTCATGGCCATGAGGTCGCTCTCTCTTCCGTCGGGTCCCGCTGTGGCGCCTTCGGGCCCTGCGGCCTCGACTGGGAGCCCTAGCGGGCCGGGTGCTTTGGCCTCGGCGCAGTCGGGTGCTTCAGCCCCGGCGCCGTCGAGTACTTCCGTTCCGACACCGCAGGGCCCCACCGGATCCGGATCTGGATCCGGGTCGCCGCTGGTTGACCTTACGACCCCTCCGCCGGCGCCGAACTCCAGGGTGTCGCCCCCGACGCTGTCCCCAGACGTAGTCGTCCCTGGTCCCTCCCTCGGTCCGGATCCGGCGTCGGACCGGCGTCGCTCGACGCCGCATTCAACGCCGAGAGAAGAGCAATTCTTCTATGATGCGGCCCCATCCTTTGAACCTGACTATCAGGAGATAGGGGGCGAGCGGGATTGGAAGGGGTCTGAGGACCCTTTGGCACGGGTGTGCCAGTCGTATCAGGACTGGGCAGTGGATCTAGGGCAGGCCAGTGGTTTGGACACTTCGCCCGACACTGGCTTTGTCTCCCCTCCCACCATGGCTACGGAGGAGGGGGCTGCTTACAGCGTGGTGCTGTCGAGGGCGGCCAAGGCCTTGGCTCTTGAACTTCCCGTCGCGGCCGTAAGGACTAACCTCCTCACCGAGGTCCTTAAACCGCAGGCAAGCTCTTCGGAGCCTCTACTGCCGTTTAATGAGGCCCGCTATAGGTCCCCCTGTAGATCGGAACGTGGCCAGGCGCCCCCGCCCGGCCCCAGGTGACCCTAGCTTCCTGTCCACCCACCCGAGAACCTGGTTATCCAGGCCTCTAACTCCCAGACCGTATTCTATCCGATGTGGGCTAGATACCACGAACTCGCTGGGCAGGGCGATTTCAACTACGGTGGTGGTTCGCCATTCACGCCTGGCTGAAGTCCGCCAACTTTTCAGCTGATGTCCAGAATTCCCTCATGGACATGCCTCTTTGGCAACAAGGCAGACAGTGCGCTTGAGCTTTTCAAGGACTCCAGGGCTACGGCCAAGTCCTTGGGCCTGTCGGGCCAGCGCCAGCAAACTTCTGCCTTTCGTGACCAAGGAAGGGGCGCCCCTCACGTCCTGCCAGCCACGGGCCGCAGACTAACATCCAGCGCGGCAGTGGACGTGGTAGCCGCCGTGGCAGTGCCAGGGGACAGCGGCGAGGCCAGTCCACATCCACCCCCGCAGCATCAGCCCCAAAGCCCTCCTAGTCCGAGCTTTCAGGCCCATTTGACGCCAGTGGGGGGCAGGGTTCGCCATCACCTCCTCCACTGGCGCACCATCACATCCGACAGGTGGATGCTGCAAATTGTCCGAAGGGGCTACTCCCTCCCCTTCGAGGCGACCCCTCCAGCCATGCCACCGCAGTACCACCGCATGTCGGGGGATCACTTGCGACTTCTGCTAGAGGAAGTTACGACCCTCTTGGCCAAGGGGGCCATCAAGTGCGTTCCTGGGCCGGAAGTAGGGTGTGGTTGTTACTCCCGCTCCTTTCTGCTTCCCAAGAAGGACAAAGGGGCCTACGTTCTATCTTGGACCTGCGGAACGTCAACAGCTTCCTCCGGAAGGAGCAGTTCAAGATGCTGAAATTGGCTCAGGTCTTAGCTGCCCTAGACCCTGGAGACTGGATGGTGGCGTTGGACTTGCAGGACCCTTATTTTCACATCCCCGTCCTGCCGGCCCGCCGGCGCTACCTGCGGTTCAGGGTAGGCCACGAGCACTTTCAGTTTACTGTGCTCCCCTTCGGCCTTACCAGCGCCCCTCGGGGTTCACAAAAGTGATGGCGGTGGTCGCAGCTCATCTGCGCAGATTAGGGGTGCCAGTCTTCCCCTATCTCGATGACTGGTTGTTGAAGGTGGGCTCGCCCCAGACAGTCGTCAGCCACCTCCAGACAAAGGCCGACCTCCTGCACCTGCTGGGGTTCTCCATCAATGTGCCGAAGTCACACCTGTGTCCCTCTCAGAAGCTCCTCTTCATCGGAGCGGTTCTGGACTCGGCGCGGTTTCGGGTTTATCCTCCCGAACAGCGGGTTCTGGATATTCAGGCTCTGATTCCGATCTTTCAGCCTTTATCCTGAGTCTCAGTCAGGTTGACGCTGTGGTTTCTGGGACTGATGGACTCCTGCATCCTTCTGGTGCATCACGCCGGGTGGTGGATGCAGGCTCTGCATTGGGACCTGAAGTTTCAGTGGGCCCAGCATCAGGGCAACCTGTCCGTCCACGTCCTGATCTCGGAGGGCACTGCGAGACAGTTGCAGTGGTGACCAGTCGGGTCAGTGGCAGATACCTCTCCCTACCCAAACCGGAGCACGTAGTAGTGACGGATGCATCCCTCCCGGTCTGGGGGGGCCACATGGGAGAGGCGCGGATCAGAGGCCTCCTGTCTCCGGCGGAGTCCCGGCTCTATATCAACCTTCTGGAGCTGCGGGCGATCCGACTTGCACTGAAAGCATTCCTCCCCTCAGTCCGGGGGAGTGTAGTGCAGGTGTTCACGGACAACACCACTGCCATGTGGTACTTCAACAAACAGGGCGGGGTGGGGTCGTGGACCCTGTGTCAGGAGGCTCTGCGCTTCTGGCAATGGCTAGAACATCAGGGCGTGACCCTGGTGGTTCAACACCTGGCAGGTTCCCTGAACGCCAAGGCGGACAAACTCAGCCGTCGGTGCATGATGGATCACGAATGGCGTCTGAACTCGGACGTGGCGCAAGGTCTCTTTCAGCAGTGGGGAGAGCGTTGGTTAGATCTATTCGCTGCAGAAGAGAACGCGCAATGTCATCAGTTCTGCACGTTGGAATTTCCAAGGCGGCATTCGCTCGGCGACGCTTTTCGTTGCAAGTGGAGCTGCGGTCTGTTGTACGCCTTTCTGCCTATACCACTTCTGCCCAGAGTGCTGAAGAAGATCAGGCGCGACCGGGCCCAAGTCATCCTTGTGGCTCTGGACTGGGCACGAAGGTACTGGTATCCCGAGCTACTCAGCATATCAGTCGATCCCCCGATTTGTCTGCCTCTTCGGGAGGACCTTCTGTCGCAGCAGCAGGGGACGGTCCTCCACCCGAACCTGTCCAGTCTCCACCTCCATGCGTGGAGATTGAGCGGCGGCAGTTGAGGCCATTCGACTTGCCTCCTGAAGTCTGTGATGTGATTCTGGCAGCCAGGCGTTTCTCCATGAAATCGGTATACGCCTGCAGGTGGAATAAATTTGTGGCATGGTGCACAACAAAGGCTGTGGATCCCCTTTCTGCCCCCCTTTCAGAGGTTCTCCTCTTTCTTCTTTCTCTTGCCCAGCAGGGCTCTGCTCTGGGCACTATCAAAGGCTACCTCTCTGCCATTTCTGCCTTTTTAAGGCTACCTGATCAGCCTTCTCTTTTCAAGTCCCCCGTTGTAAATACATTCTTGAAGGGCATCACTCACATGTTTCCTCCTGTTCCTTTCGTGATGCCTCAGTGGGACTTGAACCATGTTCTTGCTTATTTGATGTGCACTCCTTTCGAGCCACTTCACAATTGCCCTCTTCGTCTTCTCACTCTTAAGACTGCCTTCGTGGTTGCCATCACCTCTGCCAGGAGGGTGAGTGAGCCCCAGGCTCTTTCTTCCAAACCTCCTTTCCTTTCTGTCCATCCGGACAAAGTTGTCTTGAGGACGTGACCCTCTTTCCTGCCCAAGGTAAGTCACAGCCTTTCACATCGGGCAGTCCATCACCTTGCCCACCTTCTTTCCGCCTCCGCATCCCTCGAAAGAGGACGAGAGGCTCCACCGTCTGGACCCAAAACGTGCGCGCTCATTCTATCTGGACCACACACGCCAGTTTCGGGTGGACGACCAGCTCTTTGTTGGTTACGTGGGCGCTAAGAAGGGACGGGCGGTGCACAAACGGACCATCTCTTGGTGGGTCGTGTAGTGCATCAAGATATGCTATTCTTTGGCTAAAAAGGAGCCTCCTGTTAGGCTGAAGACTCATTCCACTCGGGCCACGACGGCTACTACTGCCCTGGATCGGGGAGTCCCCTTGCAGGACATCTGTCAGGCAGCTACGTGGGCCTCACTGCACACGTTTGCTAGACACTATTGCCTGGACAGCCAATTCCGGAGAGATGGCTTTTTCGGCCGTTCTGTTCTCCAGGACTTTCTGGTGTGATCATTGGTTCGCAGACCCACCACCGGGGTTGGTATTGCTGGGGTATCTATTCTAAGGTAAGGAATCTAACACTAACCTGTTTCTTTCAGATGCACAAGTTACTTACCTTCGGTAACGATATATCTGTAAGAAACAGTAGTTAGTGTTAGATTCCTTACCTCAACACCCATCCTCCCCGTTCTGCGAACCGATATCTAGGGTTAAGGTACATCCCTTTGAGGGCCCTAGTTTTATGACACCAGTGTCTGTTTTTTTCATGGCTCTGCGTTCCTGGCGCGGAAAAGCTGTGTATAAGAACTGACGTCAGCGCGCGAGGGCGGCGTCTAAGTACTCCGGTGACGTCATCTCGGTGCCGACGACCGATGCGGAGCCGCAGACGATGCCTACCGACGCGCAGCGGTACTGCTACGCAAAATTTTACGGATCCAGTCTGACGCCTGGGGATATTCTAAGGTAAGAAATCTAACACTAACTACTGTTTCTTACAGATATACTGTTACCGCAGGTAAGTAACTTGTGCGACAATGCCATTTATTTCTCTGTTATCACAACCAACACATAAATATAAAGTTTGTCATTTACAATGCCAATAGCTCTAACTTTTTCAAAGGTGAGCCCGTTGCATTGTAAATGCTTGTTTTAATAGTGCTGCATAGTGAAGCACTGTGCGAAGCGCCATGTAAATAATCTTGAAGAGTGCTAAATGGCATGTTTCTACAGCTGCTAGTCCCCTTTTGTTGCCTTTGGTGAGCGAAATACTCCTGCTTCCCCTATTTACTCCTGCTCACACCCACCGTAGGCTGCCCGAGAGGCTTCCATCTTCCCCTTTCATGCTCCCGGGAGCACCAACAACTGTCCAATTGACCTCTGGCTGCCCAAGCTCACACGTTTAGTGGTTCCCCTCCCCCCAGGTATTGCCCCTTCTACCCTACTCCCGGCCCTGACTCTCATCCTTCCACAAGGACACCGGTCTGTCCTCCCAAGAGGGGTGCAGCACCCCAGTGCCGATCATATAAGGGAGAGAATAGGCGGCATCATCGAGCCAGAGGAAGGAAAGGTTCCAAAACACAAGTCTTGCAGTAGTGGTAGATGTACTTTCATCTGGAATTATATTCTGAACATTTGTCTGGATGTGCATGCATAAGGAGTGTATACGAGTTGTGCTCACTGCCTACCAGGGTAACATACTTGGTCAGTAGTGGTAATTCTTGGCAGCTTTGAGTATCCACGGGAAGATTTCATTGCCTTCCCCGGATAACATGCTAGCTCTGGCACAGTGGTAGTAATCCATGACCACTAGTGGTTCATCCATTGTATGAGTCACATGTCACCAATGCTGTCTGTTTAACGGTGGTGGTTATTCTTGCCAAGGTTTGAGCACCTGCTCGACTGAGGGAGGGAAGGGGAGGATCTTGCTAATTATATTGGGCAGACTGACACAGTTAGTGGTGTGTGATTTCTTCAAAAGATTGGAGATTGGAATCGAAAGCAATTCCTAAGTTTCTAGCTTCTTGGACAGGGGTTGGAAGGGGGCCCTGGTCTACCGACCACCTTCCATTGGACCATAGAGTGGGGTTACCACAGTTAACCACCTCTGTTTTGACTCCACTTAGAGTCAGGGAATTGTATTTCATCCAGTCCACAACTTCTAGTGATCTTATCATGAACAAAGTCTGACATGGTTTTGCACATCTCTTGAGGAGGGATATTTTAATTTACTTTTGCGGAGGATGTGCCATACTTTTGTATACAGCATAGACGTCTCTCCTGTGTCTTGTTGACTTGCTCTTTATATTGCTTTGATTGAGCTTTATATAGTTGGCTGCCTCCATGGGTAGAATGTTTCCTTCAGGTCATTTCAGTTTCTTACTCTTCCGCAAGGCAGATTGCAAAGTCTCGGCGTACCGCAGTCAAATGTTTTTTTACTAGCTATGATCCAATAAACTTAGCAAGAATCAGAGCATCTAAAGTCTAGGCTTTCCACTCATTAACCTGAGTCCTGTTTCGGGCCAGATTCAGGATCACAAGAATCAGGCCAGGGACTGTAGATTTGCAAGAGGGCCCCAGGTTTTGGTTTCTTTATTTTGGTCAGGCCCTAGCAAATCCTCAAGATCTGCCCTCAGAAGGATGAGTAGTTTGTTTAGAATTGATATAAAATATAATAGAATTATGATCCATCTAAAATAAGTTATTTTTATTATTAAAATTAAGGACAGATGGTTGCCGAAAATTAAGTCTAGGTAAAGACCTACTTAGTGGGTTGAGCTGGTAATCAAAAGCTGCAGATCTGGGGCGGCACAGAAATGTATCCGGTTTCTGGCCTCTTTGTTTGTACATATTAAACATGTAAATTAAAGTGACCTAAAACAAATAAATGACCAGAGTTAAGTAGACCAGTAGTAGCCTCTTCTAAAAAGTAAGTAGTAAAGTTACCTACCGGACCAGGAGATCTATCAATCAAAAAGCTTTGTGCCGCGGTACAATTGGAAGTCATTATCGTAAGAGATGATATTCTACATCCTTGATGGGTGGGAAACTATAATTAAAATGTTTAGCATTTTCTTTGAAAATGCAAACTGTCCCACCATCCCTTCGATCCGGATGGACTAAGTGTTTTATTCGGTGGCCAGTTGTGGTGGCATGCTCTATGGCCAGCAAAGAGCCAGGTTTCTGTGATAAAGAGACACTCTAAATTCAGATCTAAAATCAGTTTAATTTCCAGGCAGGCTTTACTAACGAGTGAACATTTACAAGAGTGTAACTTAGATAATGTGCCAGCATGGTCTAGGTTCTGAACTAATATTTAAAGACGTAGTGTTACTTTTGGGACTAGGATAAGGTTTATGAATAGGAAGGTTTTTTGAATATTTGCTGAAGGTAGTATGGGGGAGAACACGACGATAGAGCATACCGCCAAGTCAAGAGTTCATTTGTACTAACCTTCGATACACATCTTGCAGCCTTCTTGGCCGTAGGCCCTGCTGAGTCCTGGAAGTGCGCAGATTTGCTTGCCTTTGGCATACCATTGGAGTGACTGCGCCTATGTTTAAATGCCTGTTGATGGTAATAGTCTAGACAATAACAGTGAAAACTGCAGAGTATCCTCACCTAAGATGGCGGTCCGAAGGCTGAGCAAGAGAAAATACTATCTGTGTTCGGCCGGCTTGGGAAATGAAAAAGACTCAACCAACCCACTACTAGTGACACTTGGGTACAAATCAATCAACAAGTAAAGTGCACAGTACCATATATATTGCAATTTACGAGTCTAAAAAGGAACAGAAGCTCAGTTATAGTAAACATTTACCAAAGGACATTTATGTTAAAAAATGTCACTGTAGACACCAGAGATTCTTGCATCAAATGGGGTGTGATGTGATGCACATTACTCATCTGTGCTCACCCTCACATAGTGATCGTGATTGTTTGCAACTTGTGGGCATCCTTGGGACGATGCTCTTTGCCCACTTTTAGTAAAATGTAGGCCCTGCATATTGGTGGTAATTTTTGGCAAATTGTCGGTGTCCATGAGATGTTACCCATTGCTCATCCATGATCAAATACATAGCCTTGTATAATGGTAGCATCCGTGGCAAGTTGCCAAACCTGGGTAGTCTGCTTGCTGTGGCACAATGGTGGTAATCACTGGAATATTGGGGGCATCCTTGGTGTGATGGTATCTCTCTCTCTGGCTCCATGATGGGTCTAACAGAGTGGCAGTAGCTGTTGCCATTTTTGTAAGCATTTTGTAAGCAATGCTGACTTAATGTTCATCATGGCATTATGATAGTAATTCTTGGAATATACTGTCGGCATCAGTGGCACCCATACTTGCTGTAATGCAAACCCCTGCATTATGGTGGTAATTTGACATATTGTGAACTTGCATGGCATGATGGTTCCGACAGAAGCTTAATGATAATCCCTGACTTAGTGTGGGCAGTCCTAGATTCATGGTACCAAGAAATGAATGTAAGTTAAATAAATTAAAGTTCAGCTGGCTTTGAAGAGAGGAACCAGTGCAAGTAAACATATTTCACATACGGTGTATATGCATGGCTCAACCCTCCATTCGCAACCTAGGACAGATGCATATTTGCCAGAGTTCAGGTACTGGAGACACTGTTGGACAAGGCGAAACCAACTACGTTTGTAAATGTTGATTATACATTGATAACTGTTAGGATTTAAAGCAGGATAACAAAGACTTATTCATTCAGAGCCTATGTTTGAGGTTATAACGGACAATTGTTGCAAAGTAAGTTCCGTCAACTTAAACCCCCTTGATTTTTCACTTTTGGCTACTCTGCATTTGACCTTTTGCTTTGAGCGAGTCTCACTACTTGAGTCTCACACTATATAGGAGGCTCTGCCTGGTTAGATATGAACATGTGAGCAGACGTGTGTATGCTGCACATGTAAGACTACAATCTTGAGCAGTCTGGAATCTATGCACAGGTAGCCATTAGAACAAGAAGTGGTGAGGTGAGGAGGTGCAGGCCGGTGTGCCTGCTTCCTGATCTTGGGCAGGCGACAGGTAAAAACAAGCAAGGACAGTGCTGTTGTAGTGCTGAGTGATGATGTGGTTGGGCTGAGTGATGTGGTGGTGTATTAGGGTGCTGTGGTGGTGTATTAGAGTGATGTGGTGGTGTATTAGAGTGATGTGGTGGTGTATTAGAGTGATGTGGTGGTGTCCCAGAGCGATGTGGTGGTGTCCCAGAGCGATGTGGTGGTGTCCCAGCGTGATGTGGTGGTGTCCCAGCGTGACGTGGTGGTGTCCCAGCGTGATGTGGAGGTGTCCCAGCGTGATGTGGAGGTGTCCCAGCGTGATGTGGAGGTGTCCCCCGAGTGATGTGGCGGTGTCCCCTGAGTGATGTGGCGGTGTCCCCCGAGTGATGTGGCGGTGTCCCCCGAGTGATGTGGCGGTGTCCCCCGAGTGATGTGGCGGTGTCCCCCGAGTGATGTGGCGGTGCTCCCCGAGTGATGTGGCGGTGCTCCCCGAGTGATGTGGCGGTGCTCCCCGAGTGATGTGGTGGTGCTCCCCGAGTGATGTGGCGGTGTTCCCGAGTGATGTGGCGGTGTTCCCGAGTGATGTGGCGGTGTTCCCGAGTGATGTGGCGGTGTTCCCGAGTGATGTGGCGGTGTTCCCGAGTGATGTGGCGGTGTTCCCGAGTGATGTGGCGGTGTTCCCGAGTGATGTGGTGGTGTTCCAGAGTGATGTGGTGGTGTCCCAGAGAGATGTGGTGATGTGGTGGTGTCCCAGAGAGATGTGGTGGTGTTCCAGAGAGATGTGGTGGTGTCCGAGTGATGTGGTGGTGTCCCTGAGTGACGTGGTGGTACCCCTGAGTGCTGTCTCTGAGTGATGTGGTGGTGTCCCTAAGTGATGCGGTGGTGTTCCTGAGTGATGTGGAGGGTGAGGGTGAGTGAGGGTTGTGAGGGTGAGGGGTGTGAGGCTGTAAGGACGAGTGAGGGTGTGTGAGGATGAGTGAGCGTGTGTGAGGGTGAGGGGGTGTGAGGGTGAGGGTGAGGGGGTGAGGGTGGGTGAGGTGTGTGAGGGTGAGGTTGAGGGGGTGTGAGGAGGTGAGGGTGAGGGTGGGTGAGGGTGAGTGATGGAGGGTGTGTGAGGGGGTATGAGGGTGAGGAGGTGTGAGTGAGGGTGAGTGAGGGTGAGTGAGGGTGAGTGAGGGTGAGTGAGGGTGAGTGGGTGTGTGAGGGTGTGTGAGGGTGAGGAGGTGTGAGGGTCCGAAGTAAATGGTGGCAGGGCAGACATCATAAGATAGAGAGAAGAGACTGTGCTGCGTTGGTCAGTTTCAGAATCAGGAGGGGCAGAGCCAGCACAGTCTACGAGGGATCCGGGGAATTGGGTCAGGAGAAGAGGTGCGGCGCCGACAAAGTGCGAGGTGAGGTGGTGGGAGGGGGTGTGCTTGGGGGGGGCTGCAGTATAGTGGGTATAGGAGAGAACAGGTGGGCGAAGGGCACGGGGGCAGCAGGTGGGGTGGCTGGGGCTGGGGTGTGGAAAAGGAGGCAGAATGAGAGAGGGGTTTAGTTGGACAATGCAAGTAAATGTTAAGCATCAATGGCGGAAGGGCGAGGACAGTTGTTAGTCACTAGGCAATATCAGCCGACCATTGACAGTGCAGGGGGCGGCGGAGGATGGGGGGAGCGGCTGGGGTCCTTGGTTTGCTGGCTTTCAGGCTCGGGACGGGTGGGGGGTCAGGCATGGGCTAGTGTGGGGTTGGTTTAGGGGCGGCCTAAGGGTCAAGGTGAGGAGGGAGGCATGCGGGCGAATGCAAGGCTCTTTGCGGCTGGCATGGCGGGGCTGTCTGAGGGGCTGGAGGTGTCGTGCCGCACGCAGGCAAGTACATCGTGGAGTTTGCTAGTGATTGTGACAAAGGTATAGGATACAGAGGAGGATGAGGCGGCGTCTTGCGGGACAGTGGCGTGCGTCAGAATGGGGATAGACGGGCACTCGGGAGGACTTGGGCGCAGGGACTGGCGTTTGGGAAAGTGTTGGACTTGGCCCTTCTGGCAGGTTCACCCCTAAACTTTTTGCTTATTATATGTGACTTGGTGCTAGTGGTTTTTGGCTTCTGCGCACTTTCACTGTGTCCCAGTGGAAAGTACGTGCGCACTCTGATTGCGTGTGGTGAGATTGGCCTGCCCTCCCATAGGAATGCATGGGGAATGTCTGTGTCCCTGGTAGTTCCTGATGCGTGAGGTGTGCAGGCTCGAGTTTGGTATGTGCGGACTCGTGTGATTAAATGCTGTGCGATGATGTGTGCGGCATGATTGTGTCTAGTGTGGAAGTGCCACTTCTAGAAGTTGACATGTTTGTGTAATTTGTGTCTGGCTTGTGATTGGCTGAGGCTGGCTGGTGAGTCATGATGGGTCTGCCCCGGTGGTGAGTGTTGAGATTAGCATGAGTGATGTGAGGGAGGAGTACACCTGGGACCTGAATAGGGCTGGGCTTTCCCCACACAATGCTGGCTCCGCCCCCTGTGTTGCGTCTAATGACCCTAGCCTGCTTAGTGAATGGAAAGGGTGGCTGAGGAAAACAAAGAGCTCCAAAACCAGCTGTGACTGGTTTACCCCCCACCCTGCACACAAAGACAAAGGGAAAAAATGTATAAAAGAGGGGCTGTGACCCCATGAAAATGTTCTTGCTGATCTTAATTTGGTGGGGGGCCTGCTGCTGCTGTGGGGCGCCAGAAGGACCGCCACTGGGGATTGCCTCCCTTCCTAGGAGGACCCTGTGAGCTGGCACCTGGGCCCAGCCCTGCCCCCCCCCCCACCTCCTGAAGGACCTGGTACTGGATTTTTGTGCCCCTAGTGCTTGAGAATCGCTTTATTTGGCCCCTAGTGCTCGAGAGCGCTTTCTGTTCGTAGCCGGTGCCCACCCGGCATTTTCCCCGCAAGGTTGCAAGTGTGGAATCCCTGGCGAGTGCCCACCTCACCAGGAACCTTGTGCCCGTGTGTTTTGAACCCTGACGGGTGCTCACCCCGCCAGGGACCTCATCAATTGACGGGAGCCCACCCCGTATTGCGCCCAAAGTCACATCCGCCGGCCAGGCGAAAGCAGGAAGCAAAGCGGGCTGCCTGACCGTGGACGGGCCCGCAAGACGGAAGCAGTGGCCGGAAACTGGAAGTAGGAGGGCGGGAGCCTACTCAGTCTCCCCCAGAAGAGTCGCGGTTGAACGAGCACCGGAGCGGGCAGGAGCCTCCTCTGCGCCCCGGTGCACTCGCCAAGAAGAGGGAGAAGCCGCCTGTCCAGCAGCGGGACCCCCGTGGTGTGCGGAGAGCCCCGCAGCTGCCGACAAAGAGAAGCAGGTAGGCCTCCAGAGTCAAAGGAGAAGAGCCCCGCGGTGATAGCCGCCGCCGCACCTGGAGAAGCCGGTGAGTGGGGCCCGGGGTTCAGTAGAGGAGGAGGGCGTCAGGGCACATTGCCGGTGCCCGCGTCCCCCCCCGTGCGCTCTCTCCAACGTGTGGGGCATTTTTGTTAATCGAGCCCCGAGGCCAAAGCGGCATTAGTAATTAGAGCCCTGTGAGGCTCGTGGGGGCATAATTTACCTCGAGTCCCCCGAGTGGCACTCCAACGATTTGGCGGCATTTTTCCTGAGCCCCCGAGAGGCTCAAGGGGGCATTCTTTCCTCCGAGCCCACGAGGCTCCAGGGGCGCAGTGTGATTCGAGCCCCGGAAGCTCCTAAGGCCCCAGTGTTTGTTCGAGCCCACGAGGCTCCCACTTTGCCCCCCAGTTGTTCTTGAGCCCACAAGGCTCACGGGGCCACAAGTGTTTTGGTCGCTAGAGCCTGCGAGGCTCCCACGTGGTTCTTGGGCCCCAGTATTCCTTCAGAGAGCCAAGAGGAGAGCCCCAGCTGCCCAGCACTTAGTGATTCAGAAAAGGGGGTGGTGATGAACAGAGTGCCTGAATTAAGCAGACCACTCTTACCCAGTCCAAAGATCAGTGCTTGATCCATCACCGTTTTTTAGCTCACTGCACCATCCCAGCTCAGAACTTGGCTATATGCAAATTAGTCTGTTCCTGTCCCAGTGCATGATGGGAACAGGGCAAACCAAACTACCAAGCCAATTCTTATACTGGGAAGGAAACAAGCTTCCGGGGACCGGTTTCTGCCATTTCAGGCGTCGTCGGCCCGGCTTGCTTGAATCCTGATGGTGCAATGAGCAAGGGACTCACATCTGAGTATACCCTTCCACGCTTATGGTGGACAAAATGATTCAGAAAAGGGGGTGGTGATGAACAGAGTGCCTGAATTAAGCAGACCACTCTTACCCAGTCCAAAGATCAGGGCTTGATCCATCACCGTTTTTTAGCTCACTGCACCATCCCAGCTCAGAACTTGGCTATATGCAAATTAGTCTGTTCCTGTCCCAGTGCATGATGGGAACAGGGCAAACCAAACTACCAAGCCAATTCTTATACTGGGAAGGAAACAAGCTTCCGGGGACCGGGTTCTGCCATTTCAGGCATCGTCGGCCCGGCTTGCTTGAATCCTGATGGTGCAATGAGCAAGGGACTCACATCTGAGTATACCCTTCCACGCTTATGGTGGACAAAATGATTCAGAAAAGGGGGTGGTGATGAACAGAGTGCCTGAATTAAGCAGACCACTCTTACCCAGTCCAAAGATCAGGGCTTGATCCATCACCGTTTTTTAGCTCACTGCACCATCCCAGCTCAGAACTTGGCTATATGCAAATTAGTCTGTTCCTGTCCCAGTGCATGATGGGAACAGGGCAAACCAAACTACCAAGCCAATTCTTATACTGGGAAGGAAACAAGCTTCCGGGGACCGGTTTCTGCCATTTCAGGCGTCGTCGGCCCGGCTTGCTTGAATCCTGATGGTGCAATGAGCAAGGGACTCACATCTGAGTATACCCTTCCACGCTTATGGTGGACAAAATGATTCAGAAAAGGGGGTGGTGATGAACAGAGTGCCTGAATTAAGCAGACCACTCTTACCCAGTCCAAAGATCAGGGCTTGATCCATCACCGTTTTTTAGCTCACTGCACCATCCCAGCTCAGAACTTGGCTATATGCAAATTAGTCTGTTCCTGTCCCAGTGCATGATGGGAACAGGGCAAACCAAACTACCAAGCCAATTCTTATACTGGGAAGGAAACAAGCTTCCGGGGACCGGTTTCTGCCATTTCAGGCGTCGTCGGCCCGGCTTGCTTGAATCCTGATGGTGCAATGAGCAAGGGACTCACATCTGAGTATACCCTTCCACGCTTATGGTGGACAAAATGATTCAGAAAAGGGGGTGGTGATGAACAGAGTGCCTGAATTAAGCAGACCACTCTTACCCAGTCCAAAGATCAGGGCTTGATCCATCACCGTTTTTTAGCTCACTGCACCATCCCAGCTCAGAACTTGGCTATATGCAAATTAGTCTGTTCCTGTCCCAGTGCATGATGGGAACAGGGCAAACCAAACTACCAAGCCAATTCTTATACTGGGAAGGAAACAAGCTTCCGGGGACCGGTTTCTGCCATTTCAGGCGTCGTCGGCCCGGCTTGCTTGAATCCTGATGGTGCAATGAGCAAGGGACTCACATCTGAGTATACCCTTCCACGCTTATGGTGGACAAAATGATTCAGAAAAGGGGGTGGTGATGAACAGAGTGCCTGAATTAAGCAGACCACTCTTACCCAGTCCAAAGATCAGGGCTTGATCCATCACCGTTTTTTAGCTCACTGCACCATCCCAGCTCAGAACTTGGCTATATGCAAATTAGTCTGTTCCTGTCCCAGTGCATGATGGGAACAGGGCAAACCAAACTACCAAGCCAATTCTTATACTGGGAAGGAAACAAGCTTCTGGGGACCGGTTTCTGCCATTTCAGGCGTCGTCGGCCCGGCTTGCTTGAATCCTGATGGTGCAATGAGCAAGGGACTCACATCTGAGTATACCCTTCCACGCCTATGGTGGACAAAATGATTCAGAAAAGGGGGTGGTGATGAACAGAGTGCCTGAATTAAGCAGACCACTCTTACCCAGTCCAAAGATCAGGGCTTGATCCATCACCGTTTTTTAGCTCACTGCACCATCCCAGCTCAGAACTTGGCTATATGCAAATTAGTCTGTTCCTGTCCCAGTGCATGATGGGAACAGGGCAAACCAAACTACCAAGCCAATTCTTATACTGGGAAGGAAACAAGCTTCCGGGGACCGGTTTCTGCCATTTCAGGCGTCGTCGGCCCGGCTTGCTTGAATCCTGATGGTGCAATGAGCAAGGGACTCACATCTGAGTATACCCTTCCACGCTTATGGTGGACAAAATGATTCAGAAAAGGGGGTGGTGATGAACAGAGTGCCTGAATTAAGCAGACCACTCTTACCCAGTCCAAAGATCAGGGCTTGATCCATCACCGTTTTTTAGCTCACTGCACCATCCCAGCTCAGAACTTGGCTATATGCAAATTAGTCTGTTCCTGTCCCAGTGCATGATGGGAACAGGGCAAACCAAACTACCAAGCCAATTCTTATACTGGGAAGGAAACAAGCTTCCGGGGACCGGTTTCTGCCATTTCAGGCGTCGTCGGCCCGGCTTGCTTGAATCCTGATGGTGCAATGAGCAAGGGACTCACATCTGAGTATACCCTTCCACGCTTATGGTGGACAAAATGATTCAGAAAAGGGGGTGGTGATGAACAGAGTGCCTGAATTAAGCAGACCACTCTTACCCAGTCCAAAGATCAGGGCTTGATCCATCACCGTTTTTTAGCTCACTGCACCATCCCAGCTCAGAACTTGGCTATATGCAAATTAGTCTGTTCCTGTCCCAGTGCATGATGGGAACAGGGCAAACCAAACTACCAAGCCAATTCTTATACTGGGAAGGAAACAAGCTTCCGGGGACCGGTTTCTGCCATTTCAGGCGTTGTCGGCCCGGCTTGCTTGAATCCTGATGGTGCAATGAGCAAGGGACTCACATCTGAGTATACCCTTCCACGCTTATGGTGGACAAAATGATTCAGAAAAGGGGGTGGTGATGAACAGAGTGCCTGAATTAAGCAGACCACTCTTACCCAGTCCAAAGATCAGGGCTTGATCCATCACCGTTTTTTAGCTCACTGCACCATCCCAGCTCAGAACTTGGCTATATGCAAATTAGTCTGTTCCTGTCCCAGTGCATGATGGGAACAGGGCAAACCAAACTACCAAGCCAATTCTTATACTGGGAAGGAAACAAGCTTCCGGGGACCGGTTTCTGCCATTTCAGGCGTCATCGGCCCGGCTTGCTTGAATCCTGATGGTGCAATGAGCAAGGGACTCACATCTGAGTATACCCTTCCACTCTTATGGTGGACAAAATGATTCAGAAAAGGGGGTGGTGATGAACAGAGTGCCTGAATTAAGCAGACCACTCTTACCCAGTCCAAAGATCAGGGCTTGATCCATCACCGTTTTTTAGCTCACTGCACCATCCCAGCTCAGAACTTGGCTATATGCAGCACTTAGTGGGCAGCTGCTGCGTTTAGGTTGTGCGCAATCTTCCTTTGGCTGCTTTGCGCAGCCTGCCCTGACATTGGGACACAGGGCGTCCTAGCCCCAGAGAGGTCAGTTGGCCTGGGGACAGTTTGAAATTATACCTTATGTGATTTCTGTGCAATTGTTTTTTGCTGCACCTCTGAATGTGTTTTTAATACGTCATGTGTTTTTCCCTACACCGCTGAATGTATGTTTATGCATCATGTGTTTTCTTCCCTACACCTCTGAATGTTGTGATGCATCATGTGTAATGTGTTCATGCCTATACCCCTACATGTATTGTGATACTTAGGTGGTTGTTCTTCCTAGTATAGGTGTTGCTAGTGAGGTCCGGGTTCCCTGCGTAATATTCTCCTAAGGTGGTTAGGGTTGCGTAGGTGGTACTTACCTGTTACTAGTGGTTACTGCTTGTGTGCTTTATTTTCTATCTGGTTCTACAATTGTTCTATGTGTAGAGGGTTATCCCTACAGAGTGATAATTCTACCAAGTGCTAGTTCTAAAAGTGTTTCTTCCTGACAGTGGCACCTGTGGCCCTGTCCCATGCACCTAATCCCCTGTAAATTCTGCCACGTGCCTATGGCACATTGTAAAGTGTGTATTTATTATCTAATGTGTTTTGTACAATACAAAGGCTATTTTTTTATAGAACCTTGTGTGGAGTTTCCTTTGTGGTGGGCCTTGGGTGTTGTTGCTGGGGGTGCGTGCGCAAACACTTAACTTGCATTGCCTCCGAGTTTAGCCTTACTGCTCGTGTCACGTTACCAAGGGGGTGAGCAGGGGTTATCTTGGCGTGTAACTCCCTTGCCCTAACTTGGAGCGGTGGTCTCTGACTGACTTTGGAGCGAGCCTTGGCCAGCCAGAGATCCCATTTTTAACAGAAAGGGTGGCAGGTTGTAAATTGTGGGGGCTTAGGGGAGGCTTGTGGATGCGTGGTGGGGGTCGGGAGCACATGGGGGCTTGGCATGACAGTGAGGAGGGGTGTTCGGTGGGGGTTGCGGGTAGGAGCGTATGCAGAACTGCCGACGCGAGGGTGATGGGTGCGGGGGTGCCGGTTGCCCTCAACAATAAGGGTATGAAAATATTTAAAGCGACACTGAGAGTACGAGGTCAGGGCGACCAGGAGTAGGGAGGGGTGTGCTTTGTCACGGGTTGGGTTGGGCCCGGGCTCAAGGAAATAATGGGATGGATGGTGAATAGGGGCCGGTTGGTGCAAGTTGGCAATGCAGGTTGGGCACGCTGGACACGGGGGGAGTCAAGTTTGCTGGAGATGCGTGGAGAGGTGGGCATCCGTCGGCGGGGGGTGGCTTTCGAATTGGTGGGGTCTCTGTTTTCGGAGGGAAGGCTCGGCAGGTGACAAAAGGTGGATGGGTGTAGGGCGGGCGCCGATGCAGCGGCAAAAGTGCGCATTCAAGGGATCGATAAGATTATGGGCAGAGGGCAATAACACCGCTTAAATAGGATCAACGTGCAAGTGCCGATTAAGATAGGGAAGGGGCAGGAACTCCGGGTAACGAGGTCAATGCACGGGGTTACAGTTTCATGCATAATTCTAGGAGGTCGAGGGACGAAGAAAGGTAGCTTGCTCTGTCAGTACGGTGGAGTGACTATGGGAGGCGTGAGAACGTCCCTCAGCGCTCGAAACTGAAAGCGTGGTGAGAGTGCACGAGATGACGTGAGCGTGCACATCGGCTGTCCCGGCGCAAGCTGAGGGTCGCCGGAAAAGACACGGCGTTTACCTGCCCTGAGGCTCCGAGTCTGAATTGGAGGTTGAACTGTCCTTGAGCCTGGCATGCTCCTAAGGCAGCACGAACAGCGTGACAGCGGCCGCCTGGGCTGAGAAGTACACCGAGCATCCTGTGAGCTCTGGGGACACGCTGCAGGGCATCACGCTGTAGCATGGCGGAACGACGGTAGGGAATGCGGGGAGAGAGTAGCTGTTGGCAGATGGCGCATGGCTGGCTGACACTGGAGGGGGTGCAAGGAGAGCTGGGGATTCAGGAGTTGTGTGTGTGTGTGCGTGCATGTATGTGCGCTCGTGTGTGTGCGTGTGTCTCTCTCTCTCTCTGTGTGTGTGTGTGTGTGTGTGTGTGTGTGTGTGTGTCAACCCAGCGCCTTGAGACCCTCCGGGTGAGTAGTGCGCTATACAAATGCTTTGATTGATTGATTGATTGATTGTGTGTGTCTCTCTGTGTGTGCTTTCAAGGGAGACAGGAGATGGTGAACGCGCGCGCGACCTGATCCGATTCCGGCGTGCTGCGCGTGACCATCTCTTGTCTCCTTGGAAGCAGAGCGGACGGCTATAGGTCTCGCGGCGAGAGCGCACTTCGCGTGCTTTTTGCCAGGGCGAGACCTAAAAAGGGACCCCTCAGGCATTGGTTCTTACTGGGGGGCATACCTTATAATGTAAGTGGGCAGTCAAGTTTAGGTGCTTACTGAAAATCTGTGGTACTTGATTGACACCACATTATAGGAGGAACCTGTACTAAAATACAGTATTGTGCTACTTAGGATTACATGGTTCAGAGAGATATTATTCTAGGGATATATATGCATCCTGAATGGCACTTTAAGAATTGTTATGTTTCCCAGACTCAGCTGTTAACTTGGCCCATTAGGCCTGGAATCCAATTATGAGCTCTGCTGTCCAGCAGGAAGATCAAGGGCCTCCACACACAATTGAGCAATTAGCTGTGCTTAACAAAGTTCCTGGGAAAAGTTGTGTGTGTGTGTGTGTGTGTGTAGAGGAAATCTGTATCAGTTAATTAGCTTGTCACACTGGACAGCCTAGGCCCAAGCCCACATAAACATAGGAGGAGGGCAAGACCTCTGTAGCTAATCACAGGAGGGGGCTCCCCTTTGTTGGTTTGGTGGGAAGAGATCAGGCAGCTGAGTCAGACGGGGGTGGAGCTGGGGCTCTCAGGGAAGCTCTTTTCACAGTCTACTTTAAATCGCTATGTTGGAAGGTCCCAGAATGCTGTGCAGAAAGGTTGGGATAGAGGTGGACCGAAAGTGCCACCCTAGGATTGGCCAGGAGTTCTAGAACGTTCCACCTCCACTTAAAAACCCTTACACAAGGGAGAGACTGAGAAGACATTGGACCTGGGAGGGATGATACCGAAAGAATGCCCAGCTGGAAGGAGAATCCACCTGATGCCGCTGCAAGGATGGACTAAAGGACTTTAGTTCCAATTGACCCTCAGATCTATGATGGGTCTCTTAAGGAGCAGCAGTGCTGGCCACCCTTTGCTCCCTGAGGTACAGTTGGGGAATGGACCCGCTGGGGGCTTCCGTTGCGACTTCTGTGGACTGTTCCTGCAGCTGGGTGACCCCCATTAGGAAGGTTACCGCTGACTCTACTGACACACAGGTCACAAGCCAGCCAAAACCATGGTGCCTGTCATGTAGGATGTTCTTCGTTGGCTGCAGAGGGGCTGCACAAGTTTCAGAATCCAGCTCCCCACAAAAAGGCAGGCAGGAAAACGTGCATATTGCTGTGTTGTTTGAAGGCGATATTCCCCGGGGAGGGCAAAGCCTCTAAGGGCTGGCACATCCTTAGTAACTTAGGGCCATATGTATCAACAAACCCTTTTGCGATTCCTAAATATCGATTTTTAAGGAATCGCTATTTAGGAATCGCAAAATGGTATGTATGAAGAAAATCGCTATTTTTTAGCGATTCCTTATTTGCGAATTCGCATTTTGCGATTTCGCAATTAAGGAATAATTTCCAATGCATTCCTATGGGCCAGGAGGCCCATAGGAATGATTTCAAAATAATTCTCAAATTGCGAATTCGCAGTTTGCTAATCGCAATTTGAGAATTATTTCAAGGGTGCAGTTGTGTTTCAAAGACATCCTGCTGCACCCCTGAAATGTACATGTGTGTGCATATGGCGCACATATATGCCCTTCGGGCATGTGTGTGCATCACATGCCACCTTCAAAAATGCCACGTTGTGCATTTTTGGAAGAATTCGCAAGTTACCATCAACTACAAGTTGCCCCACTTGCTCGGCTTGTAAGATCCTTTGGTTTGGAAGTCTTGCCGTACGCTGACGACACCCAGATTATGGTCTCCCTCTCGCAATCTGTGGAGAACAGGGCCTCAAACTTCAGGAATTGTATGGAAGCAGTGGCAGGTTGGATGACCTCTAACTTCCTCAAATTAAATGGGGAAAAGACGGAGGTCCTCATCTTTGGAGGTAAACAAGAGGTCTGGTCGCCCGACTGGTGGCCTATTGCCCTTGGAACATGTCCCAAGCCCTCTCTTGTCGTTCGTAATCTGGGTGTTATCCTTGACTCCACACTCTCCTTCGACAAGAAAGTCAACAGGACGATCTCCACTTGCTGTGGTGTTCTAAGGACTTTAAGAAAACGTACACACTATCTCTCCCCGGAAGGGAAGCACGTAAACAAGTCTCGGTGGCACTTATCTCTCCTCGTCTGGACTATTGTAATGCCTTATACCTGGGCATTAGCAAAAGACTGGTCCATCGCTTACAAGTTGTCCAGAATGCAGCAGCAGGGTTTGTTGATGATGCACCCAGACGGTCCTCTGGATCCCTTATCAGAAAGAATCTTCACTGGCTTCCTGTGCAGGCCAGGATTAACTTCAAGGTGCTGGTTCTTACTTTCCGTGCTCTTCACAGATCTGGTGCAGAAGACCTCAGGTCTCTTGTGTCTCTCTACACCCCGGGCAGGGCCCTACGTTCCGCCAGTAAAAATCTTCTGTCGGTCCCTCGAACCGTCAGGGCCAGATGGGGAGGGAAGGCTTTCTCCTCCCTGGCCCGAAACTCTGGAACATGCTCCCTGCAGAACTTAAGGGCCTGGCGTCCCTAGACCTGTTCCGTAAAGGTCTAAAAACCTGGCTCTTTGCAGAGGCCTACCTGTAACCCTTTATTTGTGTTCACTCTTCACTCAGTTGTTTTGCCATCTTATGCGCCTTGATGCCTCCGGGCTAAGTCGCGCAATACAAATTCCTATTCATTCGTTCATTCAACCATAATTCGCAACCCAAAAATGCTACATACATACCCCTAGATTCATCAAAGTCCAGTTTTGCGAGTCTGTAATAGCGATTATTAAGGAATCGCTATTGCAGACTCGCAAAACGGGATTCATGTACAAATCGCAGTTTATTTTGCAATTCCTACAGCTTCCTTATTTGCGATTAGCTAATTGCTAATCGCAAATAAGGAATAACTCCCCATTCATTCATATGGGCCTAAAGGCAGGCAGGAAAACTAAAGGCCTAAAGGCCCATAGGAATGAATGGGAAGACATATCAATGTGCAAATCGCTATTAGCGATTCGCATTTTGAGTTTGCGATTTCAAGGGTGCAGGGGTGTCCAAAGGACACCCTGTTGCATCCCTGAAATGATATTGGACGCTGGTGTTACACACACACATGTCCCAAGGACATGTGTGTGTGTAACATACAAAATGCACTGAAGTGCATTTTTCTAAGTTTCCGCTATTTACCATGAGGTTTGACTTCGCGGTAAATAGCGGCCCTAAATTGCGAAATCACAATTTTTAAATGTTTCATGAATTGCATTTAAGGAATCTCAAATAGAGATTCCTTAAATGCTATTCCTCGCAAAAATGCGAATTCTATAATAGCGATTTTTGCATTTGGGATGATGAATCCAAATGCAAAAATTGCGCTCGCAAACGGCCAGATTCTCAGAATCTGGCCCTTTACGAGCGCAATTTCCCTTGATGAATCTGGCTGATAGCATTTAAGGAATCACAAAATTGCGATTCCTTAAATGCTATGGCAAAATAAGGAATCGCAAATCTTTGCTATTCCTTATTTTGCGAATGTTTCATACATCCCAAAACATGCAAAAAGGCCGTTTGCGATTCGCAAAAGGCTTGATACATATGGCCCTTAATGGCATACTTTTTGCCCCAGGTACACATCCTGTGGGGGCTAACGGAATAGAACTCTCCTGGGGAAGACCCTATCTCCGTGGGTCAAAAGACAGTACCTTCACTTCGGCCCATGCTACCCCTGCCCACGTGAGGGAAACCGGCGCACGCCGCACCATCACCGCCCGCGTGGGTGGGAAAGATTCAATACTTATTGACAATGTCAGTGGTTAACAGTTCATGGTTTTATAGTATAATGAAGGCTGTTGAATGTTGGTACTATCCCCAATGGTTTCAGTTGTGGGCTAGAACATGTTTTGCATATTGGTACTGTCCCCATTGGCTTAAATGGTGTTACAATGGTGAATTATAACATACTGCTGCTTTTACTGGTGTGGTGATTCCCTGACAAAGCCAGTAGATCTGCCTTATTGATAATGAACCCTGCTTGTATTGTGATGTTGCATCTTGTGTAGTTGGGGATTTTGTGGTCATAGGGTGCAGGACCCACCAGGCGTGTAATGTGATATGATGGTGTCACCAAAGGTATTACCATCTACCCCAGAGGTCTTCAAACTGCGGCGCGCGCCCATGGGGGGCTGTGGCTATGTTCCTAGGTTGGCGCAAAAGCCTTTGTAAATAAAATGTAAATGAAGATGGCCTGGAAGTGCGACTTTCTTTATTTATCGCGTTTCCAGGCGGTCTACATTTACATCCAGCAGGTAAAGGGCATATACAATGATGGTAACTGTTATTGTTGGTGCCGTGGTGGGAGGGTCAAAAACTTGGCTTAGTGGCTACAAAGAAAGGAACAACATTTTCTGTAAGTATTTTGGTGTTTTTTGCACATTTAGCCAGCTACATATAACATAATGCACATACCGTAAACGAAAAACAAAGGCAAATTGAACTAAACCGTGAAACCAGAGAATCCTACAATTGAATCCTACTTGGCAACGTGTGGGATCCTGACTTGTGTATTTACAATGCTCTTATGTCCCTGCCTCTAACACATAGCACTGTGAATATGCAAGTCATTATTTAAAAATTGTATTATACACTGTATAAGCAAAGGCTGCTTGAATTATGTGGTGAGAAGGATGCAATTATGTGGCAGAGTTGACTAAATTATGTGGCAAAAAAAATCCAACATATGCGGCTTATCGCAGTACTTTTTGTGATAGTGTTACTTTATTATTTTATCAATCTTACGCATGCTAACACTGTGGGGACAAATATTTCCCCTCATTTGTGCCAGATTAATACCCAATTTCAGCAATAAATAACAAAAAGCTGACTGTCAACCTTTGAGATTGGCCTTTCACTACGTGGCAACATGTGTTTTTGTCTTTTTAGTAAGTTTTGATCTGTCTGAGCTAGAAACACATTTTTTTTGAATCTATAGAATATGCAGCAGATGGTCGATTATGTGGCATATGGATTTTAAATGGCCATCACTACCATGAATGCAGCAGGTGCAGTGTCACTAGGGCAGTGCACCCCAGTTTTGTCTGTTACAAGCAAAATAGCGGATGGGAACCTGTTTTTCCTTGTTGGCATTAGAGCCCAGGTTACCCTTGCTGCGCAGGGAACAAACCGGTCCTAAGCCACAGGCGGCGAAATGTAGGATTTACACTTTTTATTTTTTTATTTTTTACACAACGGGGCAGACAACCTGCTTTGGACCTCATGTCTAGGAGTGATGGACCAGTGGGCAGAGTAGTAGGTATAATTTGTGCTACAGATGCAGTGTTATGGGTGCCCAGGGGTGTGAGGTATCAAAATAACCCCAATTAGTATTGTGTTACTATCTTTTCTTGATTACTTTGTGGCCCAGGGCAACACTATTGTGCCAGTGTTACTCTGGGCCTCGGACCAATGGTCCAAAAGAAGGGCAAATTGAATCAGGGGAGACACATTAGCTTCGGCCTCAAAGAGATGGCAGAGCTGGACAATGGGCAAGAAGGAGTGAGAGGCCCACTGCATAACAATTATGATTGCCTTCATTTATAAAAGAGGGTCAGAGGCTCACCTTTCTTCCCAGCATTAGCGGTGAGGGCACCTTTGCTGCAAAGTGGTGGGAAGCATACCGGAGCGAATTTTATTCTGAAAGGGACAGAGAGTCTGTTCCAAGTTTGGAGTGATGGTCGTGCATGGTGGGGAAGAGGTGAAAGAGGAAGAGGACACAAACTGCCACTCAGGGTTGCAACTATGATTAGTGCAACAGTTGCAGCTGCATTTGGTCTAAGAAGTGTGAGGGGCTCACAACTCCCCAATTATCAGGAGTTGTGAGAATGCTTTATTTATTTGGTTTTTTATAAGGGTCACATTTAGGGGCACATTATGATGGCGGACGGACCTGAGTCCGTCCGCCACCATAGAGTAGGAGGGAACCTCCGCATGGGCTGCGGAGTTCCCTCCTGTGCAATTAGGATGTGACCGCCACCCTGGCGGTCACATCCTCTATTTTTAACATTGCGGCGGGTGCGGCTTCAAGCTGCACCCGCAGCAATGTTAAAAATGCACGCATTGCATTTGTATGTAGAAAGTGGCAGGCACCGCGCGGTGCCTGCCGCTTTCTGCATACAAATGCAGGGGGGTACCATAGGTACCCCCCATGTGCACCCCCCAACCCCCTTCGCAACGGGCCCCCGCAGTGAAGTTACACATGCTTTTCAACGGCGGAAAAGCCGCCGCGGAAAAGCATGTTTCAGAGCCCATCCTAATCTGGCTGACGGTGTCTGAGAGACACCGTCACCATATTAGTGCTTTTCCGCCGCAGTTGTAAGCCAACCGCGGCGCAAAAGATGCGGACGGAAACCAGGACCCACCAGCCATCCTAATGTGGTGGTGGGTCTTTGGTGGGTCCGCAGAGGATTTTCCGCATCCTCCGGGCCAGCGGTGGCTTCCGCCGGCCCGGAGGATGCGGAAAATCCTCCATCGTAATAGGCCCCTAAGTGTGGATTATTAGCTACAGAAAAAAAGTACTCCTGAAATGGTAATCCCACCCCAACTGCACTCGGCCCAAATATTTCCACTCCCCCAAAGTACTGCCATAAACACTTGGAGGGGGCCCGACTTGAAAACGTTTTGCTCAGGGGGGCTCACAGCAAAAAAGTTCGAAGACCTTAGATCTACCGGATTGTACCTGTTTTGTAATTTTAATGCTTAGCATTTAGTAGTGTATGTGTAATAAAAGTATTTTTCCTTTCTATAAGAAATGGCACTGGACGATGATTTATTGAGGTTTGTTGTTGTGCAGCAGTGAGCTGGGGTTACTCGCCCACACCATCTCTTCTGAGTAGGCCTTGGACCGCTTTGCTATGCTACCCTGAAAGAGTCAAGTAGTACAATGGGCCGCTCTTGTCCCAGTGAAGAGAAACTTGTTCCTTGTAAAGGACTCACATCCTTCCCAATTAATAACCACATTTCTTACTAGACTTTCATGGTCCAGAGTATCAAAGGCCCCAGTTTGTCCATGTTGTTTAACACTGTCACCACAGATGTAGTGAATTCGGCCATGTATCAGTGTCATTCTTGGGTGGTGTGTCTTTGCACCTTGCGTTTTTAGGGCGCACGTGCCGTTCTTTCACAAGCTCAGGGAGTGGTGGAATATATAAAATACCCAAATGATGAAATATTAAAATGTTCATGACCAAGTAGTGACTTTGCATTTCTAGTATTAACAGTAATGTAATGGCGTCACCTAGTGGACATATGGGAAATAGCAGTCTTCCTTATCACGTAGTTCCTTCCTCCAACTGTGTTCATGCCTAGGCACAGAGTCCATTTCAATCACGCCACTGCAACTTGCACAATTATGCAGTACGTTTCTTACGCAAACCTCCTGTAATTACGCCCCTCCGCCTAATTACGCCCCGATCTTTGTGGGGTTCTAAAATGATGTAGCCCACTAGTGATTGGGAGGTTGAATCTTTCTTTATTAGACCCGGAGCGCCGGGATATACACCGCTCTATAGTTGCGGTCGGCGCCAACAATCATGGCCGCCTTCCGCTTCCGCTGAAGCCCTTCCGGTTCCGGTCATCTGAAACTAGACCGTCACCACATATCTCCCCCCTTTACATAACATTGAACAATCACTATGTCTTACTGTTAGTCCATCTCAAAGTCCTTGAACTTCTCCGGAATTCTCACTCTTCTTCCGGCTCTCGTCACCTTCGCTCCCTCGCTTTGTGCTCTGCTTTGTCCTTCTGCCTTCCGTTCCACGGTTCTCGCCTTCATGCTGATCTCACCAGTTCCTTTATATCCTCTGTCTTCGCCTTTCTCTTCCTGAGGCCCTCTGACCTCCTCGCTCTCCTTTCCCGTTCCAACTTCCACTTGCTGCATGCCTTCTTCCACTTGCTCGTTGATCTGTCCGCTACATCCTTCCTCGTTCATCTCCCTATTCTCTATCTCCTCACCTCCTTCTGTACCCCAATTCAAGATCTTGCTACATTTAGCCATCCTGTCCTGCGACCACACTTTACCGTCGCTTAGCAGTGCAGATCTTGCATAGGGTTCTAGTACTTGTAGGGGTGCAGTGAACTTGCTTTCCCCCTTTCTTTTGAGTGTAGGTATTTTCACTCTCACCCAATCGCCTTTATCCAATGTCACTCCTTGGACACCATGTCGTTTGTTAAAGTGTTCAGTGTATGTTTCCTGCGCTCTTTCCAGGTTTCTCTTGACCACCGCTGGAGACCACTTGCTCTGCACCACCATCTTCCTCCACGCTGCATTGTCCTTTGTGAAGGGGTCTTTTCCCCGTAGCACCTTGAACGGACTGTAACCAGTGCTACCCGGAGTGATCCTGTATGCCCATATCATTTTTGGCAACTCCTTCTCCCAGTCCAATCCATCATTGATGGCCGCCTGAATGGTGCCCATGATCACCCTGTTGAAACGTTCCACTTGTCCATTCCCCGAGGGATGATAAATAGGCGTGTGTATGACCTCTATGCCGTTCCTTGATGTGAACGCGTCCCATTTCACAGACGTAAATTGTGGTCCGTTGTCACAGATAATCACTTTCGGGATTCCTTCCTTGAGGAACGCGTTTCTGAGGAAGGATATGACGGCATCCGTGTCCATAACTTCCTGCACATCTATCTCCGGCCATTTGGAGTACTTGTCAATCAACACTACCACATATTTTTGCAGTCCTTCCTTGTCTAGGACGGGTCCCATGATGTCAACGGACACCATCTGCCAAGGTCCTTCTGGTATGGGGAATCGTCCCAATGGAGGTCTCATCACGCTTTGTGATTTGTCGGCCCTTGCACACGACTCACATTGTCTTACATATCTTTCTACCTGGGAGTCGATGGCTGGCCACCAGTACATCTGTCTGGCCAGGGCTTTGGTTTTCGTAATTCCCTGATGTCCTTCGTGCAGCAACGCCAGTAAATGGTCTATCACTCCTTGGGGGGGCACGACCTTGTCGCCCCTTAACAGGAACATGGGATTCGCTCCCAGTGACATCTCGTCCCGCACTTCCCAGTACCTCCGTAACGTTTCTCGGAGATGTCTCTTCTCTGGCCATCCATGTACAACATACCCTTTGATTGCTTCCAGATTATCGTCCGCTTTGTACGCCTCTTCCCATTCTTGTGCACTTATTACTCCTTCCATGTCCTGAACGGTGGCCACCACATAGCCATCCCAGTTCGGAGTCTCTTGCATGTCTGTTCTTTCCTTTGCTGCCGCCCGGCTCAGGAAATCAGCCACCTTATTTTGCGGCCCTGGTATGCGCTCCACATCATACACAAAATCCAAAAGTCTCAATGTTATTTTGGCTATACGTGGAGTGGCGTGGGCGTGGCCACTTGATGTCAATACTTTTACCAATCGCTTGTGATCAGTTCTCACGAGGAATTTGGCTCCCCACAAATACTGCCTGAATCTCTCCATTCCCCACACCACCGCCAACATCTCTTTCTCAAGGACGCTGAACTTTTCTTCATTTGGCGCCAAGGACCTTGAAGCAAAACTGATGGTGGACATCTCTCCCATCGCCGATCTCTGCATCAGCACCGCCCCCAGGCCTTTTTCACTGGCATCTGTGGTGAGGACCGAGTAAGCATCAGGATCAAACCCGGTCAGAGGAATTGTCGTACTGAGTTCTTGCTTGAGCTTTGCGAATTCTTCCTGTTCTGCCTCCTGCCATTTGAAACCATTCTTCTCTTTAAGTAGTTGTCGCATGCAATGAGTTTTTGTGGCAAAGTTGGGAATAAACTTACTATAGTACTCCGCCATACCCAGGAATGATCTGACGTCTTCCTTTTTCTCTGGGGTTGGCGCTTCCACAATTGCTTGCATGTTGGCCCTCTTTGGCTCTATACCTTTCTCACTAACCTCATGTCCGAGGTACGTGACTGATGGCACCCCCAGCTTGCACTTGGACCATTCTGCTGTCAATCCGTTGGCCTGCAGCGTGCGTAGCACCTGATGCAATTTTTCGTTGTGATCCTGTTGGGATGTTCCCATGATCAGGATGTCATCTTGGAAGAACTGGACGCCACTAATTTTCCTGAAAAGTTTATGCATTAGGTTTTGGAACACAGCGGCAGCTGACGCCAACCCAAAGGGCATTCTCGCGAATTTGTAGCAGCCGAAAGGGGTGATGAAAGATGTGAGGTGGCTGCACGATGGATGGAGTTTCACCTGGTGGTACGCTGAAGATAAGTCCAACGTGGAGAACCACTTGATGCCTTTCGTTTTAGCCAGCATCTCGTTGATGCGGGGAAGAGGGAATTTGTCGACTAAGATGTTTTTGTTCAATTCCCTCAGGTCGATGCATAGTCGAACCTTCCCGTTGGGTTTCTGGGCCACCACTAGGGGCGAGAGCCACTCCGAGCTCTCTATAGCTTGTATGACCCCGGTTTTCTCCAGTCTGTCCAGTTCTGCCTGGACCGCTTCCCGACTTCTGAGCGGGATGTTCCTCACTTTATGCACCACTGGCGTAGCCCCTTCCTTCAACTTGATGAGGTGTTGGTATTTGGCTAGTTCTCCTATTTGTCCTCCAAACACCTTGGGATACTCTCTGCGCCATGCTTCAGTGTCGTCGTTCTGTTCCATGTCCATCAATAGAATCTTCTCCACTCCCCCAGGGTTGAGTTGTATCCCTAACGCTCCCTGGTCTTTCCAACTGAGTACAGACGGTCCTTTCTCCGCCACGTACAGCTTACACATGGCTTGACGGCCCCTGAACTCGAACAGCAAAGGGCAATACCCTAGCATTGGTATCCTCTGCCCCGTATACGTGACTGGTCGTAAGTCCATTGGACGGAGCTCTTCCTGCACCTTCGCTGCAAATTCTCTGTCCCACTCCTGTCTTTGTATTATGGTGATGGGTGCCCCGCTGTCCGCAATCATCTCTACGGGCACTCCACCTATGTGCATGTTCAATCTGGGTTTGTCCGATTCCGTGCCCCCCACATCTAGTATTTGGGCATCAATGTATAGAAACTCTTGTTGTTCGTCCTCATCCGTTCGGCTCCCCTCTTCTTCCTGGTGCTCCTGGTCCACATACCTGATTGTGGCTCCTCTTGGCTTGCGACGGCACACCTTCTCGTAGTGACCGAAGGTACTGCAGTATGCGCATTTCGCTCTAAATGCAGGGCACGCCTTGTCGTTCCCCAAATGCGCTGTGCTCCCACACCGGTAACAACTTGGCCTGCCGCCCCTGCCTGCCTTCTGTGCTGTACCTCCATACTGCTGTGGACCTTTCTTGCTGTCCTGATTCCTATTCGCGTCTTTTTGCTTGGCCTTCTCTCCTCTCTGGTTCGTCATGATTCTGCAAACCGTCTGAGCTCCTCCTACGTCTTTTCTGGCTGCTTGCGCACACCTCTTTGACATCTCCGCTTTCTTCACCATGGCCCAAACATCCTTCAAAGGTGCGTCTCCATTCACCCACAGCTTCTCTTGGACGTGCGTGCTCGTCGTGTGCATGATGATGTGGTCTCGGACGAGTTCATCGTGGAAAGGACCAAATTTGCACGTGAGGGCCAGTTTTTGGAGAGCTGCCACGTATTCATCCACCGTCTCACCTACTCCTTGTTTCCTGTGGAAGAAACTGTGTCTGCCAATTGCGACGCACACCACGGGTCTGTAGTGCGCATCCAGGTCTGAAACAGCGTGGCTGAACACATCATCATTGTTATCGTCTCTTTGCCCTTTGACGATGGTATCGAACACTCTGATGCCCTCCGGCCCCAAGTTGTGCAATAGTATTTTCAACCGTCGCTTACTTGAATAAGCCGCTCTGCTTTCCTCTTCCAGCGCCTCCAAATAGTTCTGGAAGTATCTCTTCCAGTCTTCCCAGGGCATCGCCGGCTCCCCTCTGGAAGGCAAAAACGGAACCATCTGCGTGAGAGAAGTGGATTGTGCCGCCATTTTCCTGGCCAAGTTGGGATTTGCCGGAACTGGGGCGTCGCGGTCGGGGGGGCTGCCCGGAGCTTGACGTTGATCCGTGTCTGTCCCGCTGCTCCCGCCGGCCGTCGCACTCTCTGACTCTGCGGCAGTGGCTCGTTGGGTGCGTGGCCCTGTACCACCGTCACTCACCGACCTTCCACTCTGGACTAGATGCCAGCTTTGCATGGGGTGCAATGCCACGAGGTAGTGAGTCTTCTCCTGGAGTTGATTGTGCGACCCCTTGGGATAGTCACACCGGCTGCGTGCTGGCCCCGGCTCTACCTGCTGCTCTCTTGAGGCTGTTCTCCGGCACCGGGGTGTAGGGAATACGTGTGCCGGGCAGCAAACCCTCTTCTGGACTCTAAAGTCCGGGTTCAACGTTTCTGGCCGTGGAATAATATATTGGTGGCCCCCTTGCGGGCTGTAGGCACGTTTAGGGTCGGGCGCGGGCTTAACCGGCCTCTCTTGCCGTCCTCTCCCGCGCTCCGGGTCAAAACGGACCCCCCCCCGCTGGGCGGGAATGTCCGATGCGTTATACTCGCCGCCGCGGCAAACTCCGTGCAATTAGGAGTCGCCGTGACGAGCACCACTCGTCGCCATTGTGGGGTTCTAAAATAATGTAGCCCACTAGTGATTGGGAGGTTGAATCTTTCTTTATTAGACCCGGAGCGCCGGGATATACACCGCTCTATAGTTGCGGTCGGCGCCAACAATCATGGCCGCCTTCCGCTGAAGCCCTTCCGGTTCCGGTCATCTGAAACTAGACCGTCACCACAATCTTCTGTAAAATTATAGAGTGGGATGGCAGGAACAACGCGACCTAGCACTCGCCCCCACTTTCACAAATTCATTGGAGATGCAGGCGAGGAATCGAAAATATTTATTGCACACTCGAATCACCGGAAGTTAACACGAGGGATGCAGAGCCAACGTATACCTCTATTGCGTAGTGCAGAATATTGCAGTAAGACTCGGAGATCATTGTTTCTAAACTTCCTGAGGTTTGAATTGGTGAAAGTCCAATGTTTCCTTTTCGGTGTCTGTCCTCAGAAGTTGGGAAAAAAAACGTTCCTAGTGCTCTGAGAAAGAAGTGATGCTGGAGGATTTGACACCCGTAATGGGCTACAATCAACACGAGGGTAATAGGTTCAAGCAAATACCGTGCACCCTTATACATAGTAAAAAAAAAAAAATCTTACTCCATGTTATCGCCACGTTCTGTAGAACTGTCTAAATTCAGACATCTAGATTGGGACTGGCTAGCGGAGTATGAGCACAATTAGTTAAAGCCATATTGTCTGTCATGAAATGCCAGTACAGTAAATGAGACTGAAAACCTGTAACACCGACAACCTATACGATCTGGCAAGTACAGACATTTCTGTAGGCTTGCGGCCTCCCCTTTTTTTGGCAGCAAGAAACTTACAAAACCAGTGTGAATTAGTAAGAAATATGGAAATACCATTTTTTCTTTTTATATTTGTGTGGTTTTTTTAACAGCTTGTATTAGAGGACAGCGGAGTCCTTTGCATAGCACAGAAAGATGTGCCAGTTCTACTTGGCTATAGGGGACTTCTGGGGTCATCTGTGTAACTCGTCAGGGTACATATAATATTGATGCATTACAATTCTAGAGGCAGATTGGTTAGGTGTCTTATTGCAAAGCCTTCGGGTGGTGACCGGGATCTCACAAAAATGTGAATGTTGCCTTCCTTCCTGATTTGTTGGTGAGAGCCAGCAGCCTTTGAGCTTCAAACACCAGCCTCCCGTGGCTCCAGCCACCCAAGGACATTCTTGGAGAGCCTAAAAGTTCTTTTCAGATCTTCAGTAAATGGACAGCAAAGGTTTTTCTCTGTCTGTTCCTTCTTCGATTTTTGGATTTTAATCTTTGGTGGAGTTAGGGTGAAGGTTTAGTTGATTCCAGACTTTCCCAGAAAGCTCTAAAGGATTGATTGTGATTGTGGGTGACGGAGAAGGCAGGCGACAGGATGCTGTAGGTGATGGAGACACATATTTGGCAGTCTGACCTGGATCTTGAGCCAAGTGTGCCACTGTTGATGAACACAAGTCTTCTTCCTCCGTAGTTGCATCTGAAGGAACCATGCCTTTGTTACCACCACTGGCAGCCCTCATCATTTAGTGCGTGTGTATTCAAAATCTTTTCGAAGAGGCCAGTGCCTGTCTAGAGGATACTTCGTTACGCCTAGGTGATGATGCTCCAAATAACAATGAAACTACTAAGCGATGGCTACTTCTCCATACATGGAACACCAAAGAATCTACACAAACAGCAGATCTCCAAGTGACAGCAACAGGATTTTCAAGATGCGGGCAACTGTGAGACAGCTAAGAACTATTCAACCGCACTAACCAGTTAGTTCCCCTTTGTTAATTAACTAGTTGCCTACCTCCCTGGGTCAGCTGTCTTAACACCCCAATAATTAAAACAAAACAGAAATAGAGTGCCAACATTAAATCTCCAGACACCTTGAAAGGATGTGATTAAAAATTACATTCTTTGTTGTTGTTTCCAATCTCCTTAATAAAATACAGCCAGATAGCCAACGTGTTTCGCCCATATACTGAGTGCTTCCTCAGGGTTTATAATCTATAAGTGATATCCAGAACGTCTTATTCTTGGTCATCCACACACCATGCATTGCAGTCATTAACGGCTCTACTCAGCCCACTGGAATGTCCGTTAACTCTATGCATAATCACACCGTGTTCGGTGTGCCAGCCACGACGCCCTCCACCCCCTCCCTCCCCCCATGGAAACCGGCAGACCAGTTTACATGGGGATTCACAATAACTGTACTGGGAGTTAAACCTTCCTATGATCTTGAGCAACAAGATGATACAGTTGCTGAACACCATAGGGCATAGTGGTGACCATGAAGCATTCCACAAGTCAGCTGTGTCACAGAGGAAAAGAAAGCCCCCCCCCGTTCAACAGGATGGTTTAAGGGGTTCAGTGAGGAGGTAACCAGCTCAAGGCCAGGGCGAGGACAAGACGTAGTCTGTCCAGGACTGGGGTAAGGTGGAATAATCCACCAAGTCTAACGTTGCACTGGGATACAAAGGAGTCCAAAATTCTGCTCAGAGTTGGTTTGACGATCTGAAGTAGCTGAACACACAGTCACCAGTGCCGTTTTGGTACCTTGTCAGAGTCTGCAGTCCAAGTATCTGTAAGCCAGACTACTTTTTAATCCAAGAACTTCTGCAATTTCAAAGTTACATTTTTCTGCATCACTTTGGAGATGCTTTCAAGGTTGTTGTCAGTCTCTGAAACACTCAGGTTTAAAGAGATCCAGGGCAAGGATGTTTTCTATATATAGAGTTAGTTAGTTTGTTAAACTGTTCTAGATGGTATGAACCCTGGCTTAAAATATTAGTCCAGGATTAAACAAGAGCGTGCTGCAAAAAAACAGTGCGTTCTTAGTTAGCCCTTTTGGCAGAGGGTCTAAGAGAGAACCCATCAGATGCAGGTGGGTAGCAGGTTTACCATTGCATTCTCCTTCATTGGGCACCAACTAAATGCAGAATTGAACCTAGGCTGCCATACTGCCCGAAGGATTAAAGTTATTTATCAACTTTTTAAACCTGGATTTAGCAATCTTGATCCCCTATTTAGCCTGGCAGTTTGGGTAATATGAATGCTGGCTAAACAAGAAGCAGCTAATCCATCGCAGACTATCAACTTAAATATTATGCTCTAAAGTAGTCAAAGGATATATGTAATTTGACCCCCAAGTCCTGTTAATGGTGCTAACTATGCTAACTTGATACCCAGGATCTTCAATTCTTAGATCCCAACTAGCTACTGATGAGTTTGGGGTTATGTGTGATTCAAAGTTCGGTTATTCCAAGAATTTAGATAAATTAAAATTTTCATCTGGAAAACATGACTAGTTGATATATAACTAATCTTGGAATTAGCATAGTTAAATCTCCAACAAACCAAAAAATAAGATTACTTCCATTTTACTAAGTAATATATGTAATTTGATACCAAACAGGTCCTTAGAATTTACATTGTGGACCTCCGTAATGCTTGAAAATGTGTCCAGTTGAATTGCAGGTAGTCAAGTCAAGTCAAGTTAAAATTTGTATAGCGCACTACTCACCTAGAGGGTCTCAAGGCGCTTGAGGGGGGGTGCTCGCTACTTGTCAAACAGCCAGGTTTTGAGTTGTTTTCTGAAGGAGAGGTGGTTCTGTGTAAGGCGGAGGTGGGTGGGGAGAGAATTCCAGGTTTTGGCCGCTAAGAAGGAGAAAGATCTTCCACCCATGGTAGCTCTTCGTATGCGTGGAATCGCGGCGAGGGCTTGATTGGACGATCGTAGTTGGCGGGTGGGGGTGTAAAAGGTCAGGCGCGTGTTGAGGTATTTAGGTCCTAGGTCGTAGAGAGCTTTGTGTGCGTGGGTCAGGAGACGGAACGTTATTCTCTTGTTTACGGGGAGCCAGTGGAGGTCTCTCAGGTGACCGGATATGTGATTGTGGCGGGGTATGTTTAGGATGAGTGGGGCGGAGGCGTTGGAGTTTTTTCTGTAATTTGACTGTGGTTCCGGCATAGAGGGTGTTTCCGTAGTCCAGTCGGCTTGTGACAAGTGCTTGGGTGACTGTCTTTCTTGTTTCGGTGGGGATCCAACGGAAGATCTTTTTGAGCATATGTAGTATGTTAAAGCATGATGATGAGACGGCGTTGACTTGTCTGGTCATCGAGATGGAGGAGTCTAGGATGAATCCCAAGTTGCGAGCATGATCCGTTGGTTTGGGTGCGCTGCCCAGTGCCGGTGGCCACCATGAGTCGTCCCATGCGGAGGGGGATGATCCTAGGATGAGTACTTCCGTCTTGTCTGAATTCAGTTTTAATCGGCTGTTCTTCATCCATTCGGCTACGCCTTTCATTCCTTCGTGTAGGTTTGTTTTGGCGGTGTTTGAGTCTTTGGTGAGGGAGAGGATCAGCTGTGTGTCGTCAGCGTAGGAGATGATGTTGAGGTTGTGTTGGCGTGCGATGGATGCGAGGGGGCTCATGTAGACGTTGAAGAGGGTGGGGCTGAGCGATGATCCTTGTGGTACACCGCAGATGACTTCGGTGGCCTCTGACCTGAAAGGAGGGAGGCGGACTCTCTGGGTTCTTCCGGCGAGGAACGAGATGATCCAATCCAATGCTTTTGATTGTATCCCGGCGTTGCTGAGGCGTTGTACTAGGGTGCTATGACAGACCGTATCAAACGCTGCGGAGAGGTCCAGGAGGATGAGGGCAGCTGTTTCCCCGTTGTCGAGTAGTGTTCTGATGTCGGCTGTGGCTGCGATGAGGGCGGTCTCGGTGCTGTGTTTGGTTCGGAAGCCGGACTGTGAGGGGTCGAGGGAGCCGTTGTACTCGAGGAAGGCTGCGAGCTGACTGTTGACGGTCTTCTCTATGACTTTGGCAGGGAAAGGGAGGAGCGAGATGGGGCGGTAGTTCTTAAGTTCAGTGGGGTCTGCTGTAGGTTTCTTTAGTAGGGCGCTGAGTTCGGCATGTTTCCAGCTTTCCGGGAAGGTGGCGGTGTTGAGGAAGCAGTTGATGATATCCCGAGATGGGGTGCTATGATGGAGTCAGCCTTGTTGAGGATGTGGTGGGGGCATGGGTCGGTTGGTGATCCGGAGTGAATGGAGTTCATCAGGCGGATGGTGTCTTCGGTGCTGATCGGGTTCCAGGCGCAAAGGGTGGTGGCGGGGGGCTTCAGTTCGGTGGTAAGGGGGGTGGACTGGTCGCCGAAGCTGTTATGTATGTCAGCAATTTTGCTGCGGAAGAATGAGGCCAGAGAGTCGCAGAGGTCTTGAGAGGGAGTGATGTCTTTGGAGACGGCGCTGGGATTGGTAAACTCCTTGACGATGCTGAAGAGTTTCTTGCTGTTGTGGCGTTGCTGTCGATTCGATCCTTAAATGCTGATTTCTTGGAGGATCGGATCAGCTGGTGGTGTTTGCGGATGGCGTCCTTGAGGGCGGTCATGTTGTCTGTGGTTGGGTTTTTTCGCCTGGTTTTCTCGAGGGTGCGGCAGTTCTTTTTGGAGTTCTTGAGGTCGTCATTGAACCAGGAGGCTTTTTTGTTACCTTTGTTGTTGTGATGGTTTTTCAGGGGTGCTAATTCGTCAGCGCAGTGGGTGATCCATTGTGCGAGATTGATGGCTGCTTTATTTGGGTCCGATGATATGGCGGGGGGGTTTTGGTTTAGCGATGTGGTAAGCTGGTCGGTGGTGATTTTGTTCCAGTTTCTGCGGAGGACTTGTTGTGGGTGGTGGTGAGTCGTGGTCTTTCTAAAGTTGAAGTGGACGCAGCTGTGGTCTGTCCAGTGGAGTCCTGTGGCGTGGTTGAAGGAAACGTGCTTGCTGGAGGAGAAGATTGGGTCGAGCGTGTGTCCGGCGTGGTGGGTGGGAGTGTTTACCAGTTGTTTGAGTCCGAGATTAGCAAGGTTGTCCAGGAGGGTGGTGGTGTTGCTGTCGTTGGCCTTCTCCAGGTGGAAGTTGAGGTCCCCTAGGAGAATGTAGTCCTCGGAGGGGAGGGCGTGTGGGCTGATAAAGTCGGTGATGTCGTGGCTGAATTGTGTGCGGGTCCTGGTGGTCTGTAGATGAGAGTACCTCTAAGTGTGGTCTTGGGATCGGTGTGTATCTGGAAGTGAAGATGTTCGGCGGCTGTGGGGGTGTCGTCGGAGCTGGTCGAGATGCGGATGGTGTTCTTGTGGACGATGGCGATGCCTCCTCCTGTTTGGTTGATGCGGTCCTTTCGGATGATCTTGTATCCGTCTGGGATGGCTATGGCGATGTCGGGCGCTGATGAGGCGTTCATCCAGGTTTCTGTAAGAAAGGCGACGTCCGGTGATGTGGTGTCGAGTAGGTTCCATAGTTCAATGGCGTGTTTGTGGACCGAGCGCGTGTTGAGCAGGATGCACTTTAGGTGGTTGTTGTTAGGGTTCTGTTTGGTGGTAGTGGTTGCAGTGTGGGACCTGATGCAGCAGAACTTGCAGGATTGGCAGGTGAAGGGTCCATGGGTGCGTCCTGGGGCGGCTTGGTGGCAGTCGGGCAGTCGGCCGGTGTTAAGTGCAGAGAGGGTTGTGGCGTTGTACGTTAGGCGGGTGGAGTTGATTTTGCGGGGCCAGGGGTTTTGGCGCTGGGCGCGGTCCAGGCGCGGACGGGCGTAGACGGGCTTACCTTTGGCGCGCCTTCGGCGCGCATAGGGCGCGACCGCTGCGCGTGATCGCTGCACGTAAGTTGCTCTGCCATAAATGGAGAGTGGAGGGGGGCGGGGCGAGGGAGGAGCAGCTGGGAGGCGGGAGCGGGGTGGCGAGTGGGGATGGTAGCGGTGAAGCTGGGGGGAGCGGGGGTGGGGCCGGAGCAGCGGCAGGAAGCGTGGCCGAGGAGGGATGAAAACAAATGGAGGCACGCTAAACACAGGGTCACGGAGGATGATATGGGGCAGTAAATGCAGGCACAATACTACAGGAGCACGAAAAAGATGCAATAGTATGTTATAGGGGTACGATTTAAAATACAGCTGAAGGCACAATATACTTATCGGAGTCGGAGGCAGGCAGGCAGCTGCGAAGGGGCACGAGTTCACTCGGCGATGGGGCACGATTATGAGCACAGATTCATCAGCAGCGATGGGACACGACTTCCTAACGCAGATGCAGGAGGAAGGAGCGACCGGCTCTGACCGCGTCAGAATGGGTCACAGCTCCTTGCTTGGACGATCTCTGCTTTTGGTCTCTGTGGGAGGGAGGAGCAGCTGGGAGCCCGGCGCGGGGTGGCAAGTGGGGATGGTAGCGGTGAAGCTGGGGGGAGCGGGGGTGGGGCCGGAGCAGCGGCAGGAAGCGTGGCCGAGGAGGGATGAAAACAAATGGAGGCACGCTAAACACAGGGTCATGGAGGATGATATGGGGCAGTAAACGCAGGCACAATACTACAGGAGCACGAAAAAGATGCAATAGTATGTTATAGGGGTACGATTTAAAATACAGCTGAAGGCACAATATACTTATCGGAGTCGGAGGTAGGCAAGCAGCTGCGAAGGGGCACGAGTTCACTCGGTGATGGAGCACGATTATGAGCACAGATTCAGCAGCAGCGATGGGGCACGGCTTCCTAACGCAGATGCAGGAGGAAGGAGCGACCGGCTCTGACCGAGTCAGAATGGGTCACAGCTCCTTGCTTGGAGGATCTCTGCTTTTGGTCTCTGTGGGAGGGAGGACCAGCTGGGAGGCGGGAGCGGGGTGGCGAGTGGGGATGGTAGCGGTGAAGCTGGGGGGAGCGGGGGTGGGGCCGGAGCAGCGGCAGGAAGCGTGGCCGAGGAGGGATGAAAACAAATGGAGGCACGCTAAACACAGGGTCACGGAGGATGATATGGGGCAGTAAACGCAGGCACAATACTACAGGAGCACGAAAAAGATGCAATAGTATGTTATAGGGGTACAATTTAAAATACAGCTGAAGGCACAATATACTTTTTGGAGTCGGAGGTAGGCAGGCAGCTGCGAAGGGGCACGAGTTCACTCGGCGATGGGGCACGATTATGAGCACAGATTCAGCAGCAGCGATGGGGCACGACTTCCTAACGCAGATGCAGGAGGAAGGAGCGACCGGCTCTGACCATGAATTTTGGTGATTTGTTGACCGTGGCTGCAGATGTACCTGAAGAAAGTGCCTCTCCTATGACTATCTCTGACTTGCGTATTCTACTCTCTCCATTCTCCTATTCCCCCACATTTGTAGTAACTTGTTGAGTTCCTTGTTGTCTACTAGAGGTCCATTGCCTATGTGGCTAGGTCATACTAAACTGACATCTTAAACACAAGACCAGGAATAATTTTACTCCAAATTTGCCAGTAATCTGGGTAATTTGGCATTTAATCTGTGGTGTAAATGGTGACTGTTGATGATGCAATCTTCCATCAGTCTGGCTAGCTAAAACCACCATCGTACCAAGAAATGTGTGTAACTTCCGCTCCCAAAACATCAATATTCTATCCATTTGTGACCGCAGCCATGTTGTGAATTGTTTTTATCATTTTTCTGGAAGTTCTTTATCGTTTGACCTTGAATAGATGTGCACTCTTTGCTATGATTGGGTCACTGTGTGTTCTCTGCTTTTCTTCCCCACAGAAGAAGCTGGCTCCTAGTAAGGGGCGTCTGATTGTGTGTGGTCACGGGACTATCAGCGGGGACGGGGTCTTCTGCCTGCTGAGTAATGACCACGGGGTGACCTGGCGCTATGGAGGAAGTCTGAAGAGCATACCCTACAACCAACCCAAAAGGGCCCAGGACTTTAATCCCGACGAGTGCCAGGTGCTGTTTTCTCTGTCGCTAGGTTTGCACTGTGTAAATCACATGCATGCATGCCTACATATGTGTGGTGCATGAGACAGCACCTATAGGGTCTCAAAACACGCAAATCTGTAGGGCATACACTTACAACTGAGCATGGACTGGAGGTGTGAACTCTCTTAACTACTCTCCGGAGAACTGAACTCGCACTGAGTGAGACACCCTCTTACCTACCAACACATTGACTCACTCACTGTTTCACTTAATCCACCAGTCATTCACTTTCTTCCATCTCACGGACTTTTGTAAATGTTCTAGTGCACTTAGTAAATCACTCCTACACTTACACACTCACTGTCTGCTTACCCACGCAGTCACTTCTCTTTCACTCATTCTTTATTCACACACCCATCCACTCACTCATGCATGAAGGTAGAGTGCGGAGCTGAGTGTTAAATCACTGTCAAGATAGAATGCTTTACTGGCGCCCTTATTGCTTTAACATCACCTCTCGCCTTCCTTTACAGCCCTATGAGTTACCGGATGGATCTGTGGTGATCAACGCCCGGAACCAGAACTTCTACCACTGTCACTGCCGCATCGTGGTGCAGAGCTTTGATGGGTGCGAGAGTCTCCTGCTGGAGCACGTCACCTTTGACGAGACACTGGTGGACCCCGCTGTGGCTGCTGGCGCACTCTTCAAAAACAACATTGTCTTCTTCACCAACCCAGCCCACTACAGCAGCCGTAAGACGAGCAGCGTACTCTGGCCTTTGGGGGGCTCTCCATTAGTGGTGTAGCACAGACCTTATGAGCATAATGCTAGCAGGGGAAATGGCTGTCATAGTCCTCTTAGTGCCACTGCACTGCTGCAACATTGATAGCTAGGTTCCTCCAAGACTCGGAGGGAGAAGGGAAGGGCAGGGAAAGGAAAAGAAAGGAAAGGAAAGGAAAGGAAGGGAAGGGATTAGTGAAACCTACAGGAGGACCAGATGTCCTCAGAGGCATCCTGGCTGGAGGGTGCAGTCCTCAACTATCGGGACACTCTCCATACAGTATTCCTTCAGGAATGCCATCCTTTTGAGCCTACGTTTAGCATACAAGACTGTCCACGGAAATGGACCAAAGTTCATGAAACACTTCACCTGGTACCACCCATCAAGGCTCTTACGCTCAGCACAGACCTAACTCCTGTAAACACCAAAATTCAAGAAGGCAAACTGGGGAGGAAAGAGCTTCGTCCTGGGTACTGTGAGGCTGTGGAACTCACTTCCACTAAATATCAAAAGCTGCCCAACACTGCTCGATTTCAGAAAACTGCTAAAGACATGGCTCTTTTCAAATTAATGCACCACCTCTGGCTATCTCCTCCGTAATGCGCCTAGACGCTCCAGGGCAATCGTGCGCTATATAAATTCCAGAATCAAATCAAATCTCTGCCCTGAGTGCCTAAGTGGCTTCTGTGTGTGGCCAGTGTGGTGTATACATTGTGTGTATGAGTGAACCAGAGTTATGGAAACCAATGGGTTCCATTTTGGATGCCCCTGGCTTGCTTATGTGCACAAGATGGAGGTGAGGTTGTTTTCCCAGGCAGTGGAAGTGTATTGCTAATATTCCTGAAACTGGAAAAAGGAAACTCAAACACTGGAATGGGGAGAGAGAAGACAGGGCTTGCTTTAGAAATTTGATTAGGTGCTGTTGCGTCAAGGAGCTGCTGATGAGCATTCCTGAGCACTGTCCTTTGATATATGGTGGGGAAAGGGGTGAAGGGTGGGGACTTTAGTCTCGGTTGTTCATAGTGCAAAGAGTCATTCAGGTGAGACCAGCCTTTTGTTTTTTTTCCTGATCACTTTTCAGAGTGGCAGTTCATCTCCAGGTGCAGAACACTCCCAGCTGTTTGCGCCTCTGTTGTGGGTGTTCCAAATTGGGGATGACCCTGCTGTGGGGAGCATCATTCTACACAAAGACTGAGAAGGACACATGAAACTGGTTCTGAGTGCAGACAGCAAATCTATATCCTCTGTCTGCTTTATCTGTGTAAAGGTAGGAGCTGCTGACCCTCTTGTTCCAGTCAAAGTTCTCTTTGACAACAGAAGGGCGTGCTCCACACAGTACCCATAGGACCACTGTAAACCGGATTTGGGGTCTGCCTGATAGCCAGATTCCCAAATGTGTGCGAACATGACCTGGAGGGAAGAGCTGTCTCCCTGTCCTGAAGTGCCTGGAGGTTGACCTGTCTGAATTGGAGGAAAGCAGAGTGCCAACACTGCAGGAGGTGTGAACTACATGGGCTAGCAGAAGCATTGGAGCTGAGGGTCTGTTCATTGATAAACTTGAGAGAGCGCAATCGGCATTCTCCTTGATTGGAACGTCCACTCTCCTACCTGAAGCAGCTGTACTGTGGGACTGTAGAAGTGTGCTTGATCAGACCACACCAACTGTACCGTGAAAGTAGCCTACACTGTGGCACTGTAGTAAGCTGGCCTAAGCGGCCTGTGTTGCTGGTACTCTGAAGAAGTTGTACTGTGACACTGTTGACATGTGCCACAATGACTGTGCTGCTGTGAACCTGAAAGTGGCCTGTACAGTGGCATTGTCCTGAAGTGTGCCTAAGCGGACTGAGATGTTGTGACCCTGAGCATCTGTGCTCAAAGTGGACTATGCTGCTGCAAGTCGGAAAGTGTGGTTGAAGTGGATATCTGAGAGACTATTAGTTATAGATTCCTTACCCCCCAGGCATCAGACTGGATCCAGAGAATTTTTTTCGTAGCAGTACCCCTGCACGTCGGTAGGTGGCGTCGGTCAACTCCGTGTTCGTCGTCGGCATCGTGATTGGCGAGATGACGTTGCGCTATCTACTTAGACGGTGCCCCTGCACGCTGACGTCGGTTCTTTCTTTTTCTACGCTAGCCAGCGCAGATCTGGAGAAAGCGGTACCTCTAGTCACTTTTTTTACTGTCATTTTTCGACTTGTCGACATCTTTTTTGAGTTGTTCGACTCCTGGTGCACAGGGATGTCACATCAGTGGACCAGCTTCAAACTTTGTAACTCCTGCCACAAATTGATGCTGGTTACGGATCCGCACTTTGTGTTCCTTTGGTGCTTGGAGTGCGACCATGACCCGAAGTCATTCTCCGACTGTCGGGCCATGAATCCGAAGTCTTTACAAGAGCAGTCCTGAAAGCTCGAGATCCTGGTCAAGAGTGTGGTCGTGGGACCGGTCACAAAGTCACCACCAACACTCCTCTTCGAAGTCTTCGGGTAAGTCAAAGCACAAAAAGAAGGCACGAAGCACTGTTACTCTTTGCGTTCTTCTCGTCTGTTGGCCGATGCGGCGAGGGATGTGGAAGGTTGTCGTCCTCCGGCTCCGTCCGCGGAGCCTAATGGGTCGGCTCCGAGCTTCCCTCCCTTCCCGGGAGTTGGAGCGACCCCTGCCCAACTTCGTAGTTTTTACGAAGTACTCCACTCCATCTTTGGGCAGCCCGACTCCGCAGGTGCACCTTCACACCCCGCAGACTCGGCTGGGGGTTCTATGCCTTCGAAGCCGACGGATTCAGCCCTGGCGACGCAGGGCCCCCAGGGATCCAGACCTGGAACGGATCTGTGCCGGTCGACCTTACAACACCTCCTCTGACACCGAATCCATTAGTGACACCTCCACCGCCGGTTGTGTCTCAGCCGGTGTCGACCCTAGCCTCCTCCTCGATCTGGACACGGAGCCGGACTGGCATCGGCCGACGCCAGTACCGGTGCTGGCTGGTACTTTTGTACCAGTGTTCTACTCTGGTGTTCCTTATCGCACTGAGTGGCAACAAGAGGAGGGTGAGGAGGACTGGGAGGGGTCAGTTGACTTTTTGGCAGGACACTTATTTCCAGTGGGCACAGCATCAGGGGAATCTTTATGATTGCATCCTGATTTTGGAGGGCACTGCACACCAATTGCATTGGTGGCTAACAGGATTAGGAGGATCTTCTGTCGCAGCAGCAGGGGAACGGTCCTCCACCCGAACCTGTCCAGCCTCCACCTCCTTGCAGGGAGATTGAGCGGTGACAGTTGACCGCTTTTGCCCATCCTCCCAAAGTCTGTAATGTAATCTTTGCAGCCAGGCGTCCCTCCACTAAAATGGTATATGCCTGTAGATGGAAATAATATGTGGCATGGTGCACTGCAAAGGCTGTGAATCCCCTTCCTACCTCTTTCAGAGGTTCTCCTCTTCATTCTTTCTTTGGCCCAGCATGGTTCTACTCTGGGCACCCTCAAAGGCTAACTTTCGGCCATTTTGGCCTTTCTTTGGTTTCCTGATCAGCCTTCTCTTTTCAAGTCCCCTATTGTAAATAGATTTCTTAAGGGCATTACTCACCTCTTTCCGCCTGTTCCCTTCGTAATGACCCAGTGGGACTTGAATATGGTTCTAACGTACCTATTGGGTGCTCCTTTCTAGCCATTACTTAATTGAGCTCTCAGACGCTTGACTCTCAAGACTGCTTTTCTGGTTGCCATCACCTCTGCTCGCAGGGTGAGTGAGCTGCAGTTGTCCTTAGAACTAGACCTTCTTTTCTTCCCAAAGTAGTTACCACTTTCCACATAGGACACACCATCACTTTGCCCAACTTCTTCCCACCCCGCATCCTTCCAAGGAGGAGGAGGGACTCCACCGTCTGGATCTAAAACGTGCGCTACCTTTTTATCTGGATCGCACAAAACGATTCCAGGTGGATGATCAACTCTTTGTTGGCTAAATGGGCGCCAAAAAAAGGTCAGGCCGTGCAAAAACATACCATCTCTCGATGGGTTGTCCTTTGCATTAAAATATGTCATTCCTTGGGGAAAAAGGAGCATCGAGTAGGGCTGCGCTCCCACTTCACCAGGGCGACAGCAGCCACTACTGCTTTGCGACATGGAGTTCCCCCTCAGTGACATCTGCCAGAAAGTCTTATGTGCATCTCTGCTCATGTTCACAAAACACTACTGCCTGGACAGCAGCCTAGTCCGGAGAGACGGCTTCTATGACCGATCAGTTCTCCAGGACTTTCTGGTGTGAACTTCGTTCGCAGACCCACCTCAGGGGTTGGGATTACTGGGGTATCTGTTCTAAGGCAAGGAATCTATAACTAATAGTCTCTTTCAGATGAACAAGTTACTTGCCTTTGGTAACAATATATCCGTAAGAGACATATATTAGTTATAGATTGCTTACCGCTCCACACATCCTCCCCATTCTGCGAACTGAATTCTAGGGTAAGGGACTCCCTTTCAAAGCCCTAGTTTTGTGCACCAGTGGTCAGTGTCTTGCATGGCTCTCCGCTTCTGGTGTGGAATGTTGTGTAAAGAACTGACGTTAGCGTTCAGTGGCGCCGTCTAAGTAGATACCGCGATGTCATCCCGGAGATCAGGAGGACGAACGCGGAGTCGACCTACGCCACCTACCGACAGGCAGGGGTACTGCTCCGAAAACATTTCTACGGATCCAGTCTGACGTCTGGGGTAATTCTAAGGTAAGGAATCTATAACTAATATATGTCTCTTACAGTTGTATCGTTACAGAAGGTAAGTAACGTTGTTCTGCACCGCCAATATAACGGACTGCTCCGCCCTGCCCGACAACCTCGCCTACCTCGGACTTAAACAACTCGTAACCACAGCCACCCACGCCGCTGGACACACACTCGATCCCATCTTCTCCACAAGCCCCCACGTCTACTTCAACCACACCATCGAACCTCACTGGACCGACCACAGATGCGTCCTCTTCACCTTCAGGAAACCCACCACACACCACTGCACCCAACCGCTACCATGCCGCTGCTGGGGCAAGGTCACCAAGGACCAACTGACTACCACCCTCGCCCTGAGACCACCCGCCGACCCCACCGACCCAGACACCGCCGCGACCAACCTCAAACAATGGATCAACGACTGCGCCAACACCCTCTCAAGACCTCCACTACTAACCACACCAACATGAAAGCTGCCTGGTTCACCGAAGACCTCCGGACCTCCAAGCGCACCTGTCGGAAGCTAGAGAAGAAATGGCTCCACGACCGAACACCAGACAGCCACACAGCCCACAAAAGCGCCACCCGCAGACACCACCAACTAATCAGGACCGCCAAGAGGGCCGCCTTCAAAGACCAGTTAGACAACAATGCACACAACACCAAAGATCAGCATCGTGAAAGAACTCTCCAACCCCAGCTCCAACACCGACATCCCACCATCACAGGACCTGTGCGACTCCCTGGCCATCGCAAGATCGCCGACATCCACGACAGCTTCAACTCCGACACACCCACACTCACCACCGTTTCCACCACCCCCACGACCACCACCCGCCTGCCCACCTGGACCAACGTCAGCGACGAAGACACCATCAAAACCATGAACTCCATCCACTCCGGATCCCCTTCTGACCCCTGCCCTCACCACGTCTTCAACAAAGCCAGCACAACCATCGCACCCCACCTCCGGAAAACAGTCAACAGCTCCTTCGAGACAGCAACCTTCCCGGCAAGCTGGAAGCACGCCGAGATCAACGCCCTTCTGAAGAAACCCAAGGCAGGCCCCAAGGACCTCAAGAACTTCCGGCCCATCTCCCTGCTCCCGTTCCCGGCAAAAGTGACAGAGAAGATTGTCAACAAACAGCTGACCCGTTACCTCGAAGACAACAACGTCCTGGACCCATCCCAATCTGGCTTCCACAGCAACCACAGCACCGAGACCGCCCTCATCGCCTCCACCGACAACATCAGGATCCTGATGGACAAAGGAGAAACAGCCGCCCTCATCCTCCTGGACCTATCAACCGCCTTCGACGCGGTCTGCCACCGCACCCTATCAGCCCGCCTCCACTACGCTGGAATTCAAGAGAAGACCCTGGCCTGGACCACATCCTTCCTCTCCGGCAGAACCCAGAGCATCTGCCTCCCTCCCTTCCACTTCAGAACCACCGAGATCATCTGCGGCGTCCCACGGGGATCCTCCCTCAGTCCGACGCTGTTCAATATCTACATGGCTCCACTCACCCACGTCGCACGACAACACAGCCTCAACATCCTCTCCTACGCCGACTACACCCAGCTGATCATATCCCTCACCAAAGACCCCAACACCGCCAAAGCCAATCTCGACAGAGGAATGACGGCCGTTGCCGACTGGATGAAGGACAGCAGACTGAAGCTGAATTCAGACAAAACGGAGGTCCTCATCCTCGGACCCACCCTATCAGCCTGGGACGACTCCTGGTGGCCCACATCGCTAGGCACCCCCCCGGAACCCACCGACCACGCACGCAACCAGGGTTTCATCCTCGACTCCTCCCTCTCCATGATCAAGCAAGTCAACGCCGTCTCCGCATCCTGCTTCAAAACCCTCCGAATGCTCCGCAGGATTTTCAAGTGGATCCCTCCCGACACGAGAAAAACCGTCACCCAGGTCCTCATCACCAACAGACTCGACTACGGAAACGCCCTCTACTCAGGAACAACAGCCAAGCTCCTGAGACGGCTACAACGAATCCAGAACGCCTCAGCACGACTCATCCTCGACGTCCCTCGGCGCAGCCACATCGCACCCCACCTGAGAGGCCTGCACTGGCTCCCAGTCAACAAGAGGATCACCTTCAAACTCCTCATCCACGCACACAAAGCGCTACACAACACCGGACCATCATACCTCAACAACCGACTCAGCTTCCACACCCCCACCCGCAACCTCCGCTCTGCCACCCTCGCCCTCGCCACAGTTCCCAGTATCCGGAAAACCACCGGCGGCGGCAGATCCTTCTCCTATGTCGCCGCCAAGACCTGGAACGATCTCCCTGCCAGCCTACGACAGACCCAGGACCTGCTGGCCTTCAGAAGACTTCTCAAGACCTGGCTCTTCAATCGGTAGCAGCCCCCCTCCCCCCCCCCCCCCCCCCCCCCCCTAGCGCCTTGAGACCCTCACGGGTATGTAGCGCGCTTTATAAATGCCTGATTGATTGATTGATTGACAGGACCTGGGCAGACCAAGCCTCTGTCCTGTCACTTGGAGTGGTGTCAGAACTGCACGGCTACTCTGAGAAGTCCTTTCTGACCTCAGACCATATGCGACTCACCGTGTCTGAAAGAGGGTCATCAAAAGACTAAGTCTGCCAGCGATGCCGGTTCTTTCCTGCCTGCCAGCCAGACTCTGAGTAACTTCCTCCGCAGCTGCTGTTTCTACAGCGGGGACAAAGTACCAACACACTCAACCGGCAAGTCTTCTTCTCGGAGGAAGGAGCCTGCAGCCTGCAAGAGAAAAGGACTCACATTGATGAGATTTACATAACAGGACTAAGTCTGCTAAGCTGAGCGTACAAACTCTAAACTAGAGGGGTAGCACTGTACCTGTACTTTAAACCTGCCGTACCTTACACTTTAAGATACAACTTAGGAGAAGGTTGGAGGAAGGGTACACTGTATCCTGGATAGAGTAGTCCTATTCATACCTGGATATTGAAGTGTGTAGTATTTTGTTTTTGACTGTATTTTTGTAATTCCTTTTTATAAAATAGAAGCATGCGGTTAGGCAATCAGTTATTGTGCTGCTGGGTGATTGAGTTCTGAGCGTAGTTCACTTCCACACTTCTTGCATGAGAAGCCGTTGACTGCTCGCCCAATCTACCCCGAGAGTCAATTGTGGAAAGGTTTGCTGAGCAATTGTAGGATGGACTCCAGGACACCATTAGCAAACCATCTCAAACCACAACAGCTGGTGTCCAGTATACCTTGTCTGCCCTGTGAAACCCCCCGGGCATCCAAATAGGGTCTGATTCTGTTGTATCGGTTTTAACCTGAGACATGGCAATTTTTGTTGAATGCTTGTGTTTCTAGAGCCGGTCTTTTGAAGTGCACTTTCTGGCATATGCGCTTGGTTCGCCTGTGCTCCTGATCAGGGATACACATTAGTATCACCCACAAGCACACCCACTTATCTTACCGAATAGCTCCGCATCTCTGGTGTCTCTCAGCACACCCACAGCCAGGCCACCATTTGACTTGAGAATAAAAAAGTGTCAAGAGAAACAAGGCAGCAGGACCTTTCTCCAACAGAGATCCACACAGGATCTGGAACAATTTCCTCAGTATTGTTAAGGACTCCCGCCAACGCTGCTCCAATGTATGAAAGAGTGGAAGAACACCTCATAAAGCAGTTACAATCCAATAGCTAGGGACCTCTCCTATCGCTTGTTGATTTTATGATTGCCTATGTCCCTGTACAGCGCCCGCTGCATTTTTGACTAGAGTGTACTTTACACATGCATACATAAAATTTTTATAAGATATATTGTAGAATTTATATAGCTGTTACTACCCCGATGTGAGGCTCTGATGCGCTTACCCTGGCAAGGAGCACACCATGCTCTGATTATTATTTGTAATGTGTTGGCATCTGTGATCATTCTTATGTTTATGATTTCTTTATATTCTGGGTGCATGTTTATATGCCATTTGGAGCAGCGGGTGATCCACTTTTGAAATTGTAAGGATCTGAGGAAGCTGTGGCATAAAGAGAGAGGCAAGAGGTAGATCTGCCAACCTGGAGGCTCTGGGTTACACTCATCCCTTGGATGACTTCATCATAAGTTCTTAACTGCAAGGTGTCAAGTAAAAGAGTATATTGCTGTGCATGGCTTACAGACCTATAATAACGTGTTCAGTGGCCAACAATGTGTGGGAGATCTCTTTAGCCATTATATGCTTATGCCAAAGGTATAAAATGGTCAGGTGTGGGTATGGGTCACATGGGCATTTACACGATTGCAGAGCTATTCTAGTTATTTTTACGTAGGAGTAAGGGCAGGTGTCTGACATAGATAGATTACCAGTGTCTGTCAATATTTAAGCAGCTGGCTAAATGGCATTGATACACAACAGGTGATGGAAGGAATGCTTGAAAATAGTCTAGCTACTGGTAATCCATTTGGGTAGCATTCCAAATCATGGTTTTTTTTTGGTCACTGTACCACTCTGTACAGAAAGGCCTAACTTACGCAAATCAGTACTAGCCCTGCTTCTCACAGAAAGTCCAGCTCAAACTGCCAAGCAAGGTCCCTCCAGAAGCTCCAGGTTACCATGAATGACGCGGCCAGGCTGATTTTTAAATTGCCCAGAAAACCACATGCCACCCGTCTCTTGCAGCACCGGCACTGGCTCCCGGTAAGGCAGAGAGCCAAGTTTAAGGGTCTCTGCATTGCCCATAAGGCCATTCACGGCCAAGCCCCACAGTATGTAAAAGATCGTCTAGCTCTCTACACTCCCATTCGGACTCTACGGTCCTCAGAGGCTTGCCTGCTGAAGTGTCAGCGTTTTAGGCTGGCTACCAAAGGGGGCAGAGCGTTTTCAACTGCCATTGCCCCTTTATGAAACAAACTACCAGAGCGTGCGTAAAGAGCTCGCTCTTCTTCCATTCAGGAAGAAGTTGAAAACGGTTCTCTGCCAAGAGGCGTGGGGGTCGGATTCATCTCTGTCCCTGTGCTGGGAGGCTAGGTTCCGTTTTTTCTCTCCTTCTACAGCGTTTATAGACCTGCAGGTGATAATTGCACTCTATAAATATAAATACCAATACCAATACCAAGTGTCCACAAGCAACCTCATTCTAGTTTCAACCTTAATAAGCCTTGTCAGTGAGGTACAGCTTGGACCCTTTGGCACAGAGAGCAGGGCCAGTACTGGTGTGCATAAGGAAGGGTTCTGTCCAGAGAAGCAGATTGGGTGAAAAAAAGATGGGCTGGACTGCCACCCAGAAGGATTGGCAGTGGTTTAGCCTGTATGCAAGCATTCCTCCCACCACCCTTTGTGTCTTTGAACCCATTATTAGCCATAGTCTGCATAGGTTGGCAGTAGGTTGCAGTTCCAGGTTTTGGGTAGAAGTAGTAGTCTGGGTTTAACTCCGAAACTGCCAGCTTCTCACCTTTTGTATGATTCAGTGTATGCATGTATACTTCATATTTTGATTGTCAAGGAGTTTCCGACTTTTGTCTTTTGCCCTGAGAATGTGGAACCTCTTATAGATTTGTATTTACTACGAGGTACGACAATTTGTTGTGCTAATCTCAAACATAGTGTCCTGTTTTGTGAGTATGGTGTAAACTTCAACCATGGGAAGCTGTGTGAACAGTGAGGGGGGCCTTGAACATTGATCGCCTAGCTATGGGTAGCCTGTGAAGGGCTAGTATGATTGGTGTCATGTATTCTTTGAGGGTGTAGACTAGGTCTTGCCTTGGCCTTCTGGATTTTTTGTTTGTGTCTGTATGAGGTCCGTAGAAGACTACTTTGAGATTATGCCGGCGAGAACAGTTTGTCACTTTTGTTGGTATGCAAGGTACAGTAAGATAAGTCTTAGTCTTTTTATTGTGCTGCTGGAGTCCCCCAGGTATCTGATTGGGAGACTCCAGAAATCCAGACTGTGGTGGCCAAGCTTTCTCTAATGAGACCACGATGGTCCTCAGCTTCTCAGGACCTTGCGGAGCTTCACTGGCTCCCAATATTACAGAGGATTCAATTTAAATCCATCTGTATTGTTTTTAAGGCTCTGCACAGTCTTGGGTCCAAACCGTTGCAGGGCAAATTTGGATGGTACGTTCCCATCCCTAGTCGCCGCTCATCCTCTGCCAAATGCCAAATTGGTGAAAGTGCCAAGGACTAGAATAGCAAAATTGGGGCGGGCGGGGAGGGGGTAGGGGGGGAAAGGTTTTAGCTTCGCAGCAGCACAGCTTTGGAATAGCCTTCCCATGGACCGGAAACAGATGAAATATCTGCTGCTGTTTAGAAAGAAAAAAAACACTTAGCTCTGCCCCAGAGTATAATATCAGTCCTTTATTTGCCTCTAATGCAGAGTAGCTGTTCTCTTCTGTATTTATGTTGTTAGGACACACGTTTCTCAGCGCCACGATACCCGTTGGGTCCCAGTGCGCTTTATAAGTACGAATAACATTAACATTAACATTGTGTAAAAGGCGTTCCTAGTGGCTTCGCTGACCTGTAGATCCAGGGATAGTTCTGAGTACATGGTAAGCTCCCTTGATATGACTGGCAGACAATCAAATACTTTGGACTGCATGGTTAAAATTTGAGGTTTGTGTCACTTCCTGCAAGGCATGATCTCATTTTATACAGTGTTGCCTTTTAGGTAGTTATTCATGATGATACATATTCTCTTTGATGTATTCATGCGGAGGCTATCCCTTGAATACATCAAAAAGAAGAAACGCCCCTTCCCCATGAATAACTGATTGTACGATTTAAAGGAGGCAGTCCTACAAGACCTCAGTCTAAAACTGGGGCATGGGTATTGCTGTGGGATTCTGTGTTGTGGGTCCGAGATTTTGAAATATTTCTGACTGCACCTGAATGGACGTTGTTTTTCCTCTCACAGCATTGTCTTGGCCCTTGGTCTCCCCAGGTGTGAACTTGACCCTGCGTTGGAGCTTCTGCAATGGCAACTCATGGGTGAAGGAGACGTCCCAGATCTGGGCTGCTGCCAGCGGCTACTCCTCCATGACAACGCTGAACCACACCATTGACGACGAACAGTACATCTATATCATCTACGAGAAGGGCCGAGTTGACATCACAGAATCCATATCCATGGCCAAAGTCAACATCTATGGGCTGTTATGACCTCCCAAGGGCTCAGACCAGCTTCCCAGGCACAGTGGTAGCTTCGGTGCGAACTCTTGTCATGCTCTACTCTGCCATCAGGAAAGAGTAATACAGATACATCATGTGTGGGATTCACTGTGCCACTGTGGACCATTCCATGCACTTGAACATGGTCAACATCTGAAGCCGCAATGACCACCCTAGGGGGAGAGAGAGCTGTCCACTTGTGGACACCTGCTACCTTGATATCGACTCTTCAGAGACAGGACTCTAGAATACCTCTTTAAAAACAAAAAGCACAATTAATGACAAAAAACGATACATTTGAGAAAACAATGTTGCCTGTTTATTGTCTTTCTTTTTTAGGGGACAAGCGGTTTGCTTATAAATGAACTTCACCCTTAAATTTTTGCGGGAGCTGATATATCACACCACACTCAATTAATGATAGTTCAGTTGATTTATGTGCATAATGCAGAAATTTGTGTATAAGCTGCAGGTCTGAATTCCGCTTCCTCCTTTCGAAATTGTTGAATCATATCCTATTAACATCAATCATGTGCATGACCTTCGAAAACAGTTCAATTATGGCTATAGAGTTGTTGACTGGCAATGTTCATTGCGAAGAAAATCCTCATGCACAAACACCTGATGTTTGATGGAAAGCCAATGGAGCCAAAACAGAACTGGTCCTGATGGAGGCAACACCAGATGGTTCTTGCCTGAGGCGAAACGGAGCTAGTCCTGATTCGTACAGATAGTTTACCAGAGCTGGTATAGTGGTACAGATAGTTTACCAGAGCTCCTTTTACTATAGCCTCTCATCTGGGTACTCACCAGTACCCCCGTCTCTATAGTACGACCCCGAGAATCACTGTGGATCAGGAATGAGTTGTCATACCCCATGTTGGTGCGATAGAAGGAGGGAAACGTATGTCTCCAGCTTTCTTACTTCAATAATAGTTACCCTATCACTAAAAGTTACTTTAATGAAACACATACAGGGCTTTTCTGTAAGCTGCAAGCAGTTCACTCAAAGCAGAACCACCCAGCTTGTTTACAGATTTGGGCAGAATAATGACATAAGGCCTCCCTTACAAAGTCTGCACTGCTTTCTTAAGAACGTTCAAATTATATCTGTTAGAATCTCACCAGCTAATATTAAAGTGTGCATTGCAGGATGAAGGCCTCATAGTTAGAGAGGTTACTGGGGGGAAGACGAGACTCGCGGAGGCTGGATGCTTCCCTGGAATGGCTGAAGAACCACCTAGTAGGTATCTCAAGTGTGATCAGCCTTTTCGTGAAGGCAAATTGAGATTGTGAGTCACCACTGTAGTTCTCACCCCTCCATTGACAAGCAGCCATGCTATGCATGTACTTGGCCACAATTCAAGATAGGAGGCCCCAATATGGAGGTTAAAGTGTTGAAAAGGGCAGATTTGACAGTTTCCAGAATCAGCAAAAAGTGATATCAGCTCTGCCGATAATTAAATGTCCCATCTAATCTTTTTCAGCTCCTCAAATTTGATGTCCTTTGAGGACTGATGCATCTATAATTGCGGGAATACCTCGCACTGATGAAGCCTCCTCATTTGTACCTGAGTTTCCTCTTTCTACGTAACATGTTCTTGCACACAGACTCAAAACTTTTCTTTCATAGATCTATGTGTACACGTAGAGGTGCCTGCATGCTACGCCTGGTTAAATGTATGGATGTGTTAATTAACATATTTTCAGTATCTCACTGACTTCTGAGCCAATTACCTTGAGTATGTAAAGGTGTATATATAATTTCGTATGCAATTACTATTTCTGGAATACTTTGACAATGTATTGCTTTGAAATTCTGTCTGGTGAAGGATACAAAATATTTCTTAAATTAGCCAGCCAATGCCGTGTCTTTGCTTGGCTTCAAAAAGTAACACCTCATCTTGTTAATGGATTTGTCCCTAGCAGGGAGAATGAAGATCCAGGTTTGCAGAAACATCTGCAGTGCCTTATTAATGGTCTTCCTTTCAAAGGCAACAGGGTTCAAATTTGCCAGCAAACAAGGGTACATTGAGCAATAATTAATCATTTAGTAAAAACAGGGATTAAAAACACAATAAAGTTTATACCCTCAAGATAGAAAAATTTATAAAAATGTAAACAATGCGATAAAGAAATGTGCAAGTGATTCAGTTTAAAAATATTACGGTAAGTTCTGTTTTTTTATCCAATTCTTTTGCTGCAGCGTCTCTACAGGACAGTTAGATCGAAGAGCCTCCGAGGCATTTTATAACTGCCGCTCTGCAAGTTCTTATTTGTTCTCTCCTTCATAATTCTCGACGGTCAGTTTTTCCAATTTCTGATACTGATGGACAGATGCATAAAAGATGTAATAGAGACTCATCACCTTGTCCGCAGGGACGGCATTCCTTTGTCAACCACGTCTGTTTCCAATTTGGGGTAAGATCTTTCGTGGGGAATGACCCCAGCCTTAATAGCGTGAAATTTTGCTTTTTTGGTGGGAAAAGTGTTCAGAAAGGTACGGTTGAGGTTTCAGCGTTTTATAAGATTGTATCACCGCCCATGCATGTTGTAATTTTTCCAGAACTGGACACCCGTATACAGGTGGAGGGATATACCTATTCCCAAACCTTTACAACTTAATAATATGATACATGATGCCTAGTTGATGTTATCTATTCGTGTGGGTACAATATTGACCTCAGATACGCCACATGTGCTTTGCTGATTTAAATAATTTATCTAAACTATCTACACAATAAACAACAACAATTTAAGGAACCTGTTTGAGCCCAGAAGAAGTCCCAAGAAAGGGATGAAACGCGTTGGCAGGCAATTTTGTTGTGTCTTCTAAGAATAACATTTTTGGGAATAAAAGGACCGTGTTTTCTACAATCAAAATACCATAGTTTGGCCTTTTTCATTGGGAATCTATTTGCTTTTACTTTGTTTTTCCTTTGAAATATGATGCAACACTGCTGTTACAAGATAGATTATTTTTGTTTCTCGGGTGCTAGGTCAATTGTGGGCTTTTATTTTTTGCGAAGGCTGTTTAGTCCATAGACCGTGAGATCCGTTTGGTTGCGTTATTCACTGTGTTTTTAAATCCAGAGTAGATGGTGTTTGTAAGCTACGCCTCCTCTAACTGTAGTGCCGAAAGCGATTACAGTTTAGGGCTGTAAAAATAGATTTGTTTGGCCTGGCTTGATTTTCAATCTCCTGCCAACAATAATGGGCTACGGTGTTCTCTTCGGCTGCCCTCCTCCTCCAGTAATATTTAGCCAGAGCCCCTTGTCTTGCTGGTATCTGTTTTTTTAAGCCATATTCGAAACGTATGTGTGCCTGTGAGATGTGTCGAGGGATTAGAAACAAGTTCTTAAAGAGGCTAGATTGAGCTGTGTTTAAGACTGTTGCGTGCAATAAACAATTCCTAGGCAATCATAGATGAATACATACATACATGTGCAGAGGGTTTGTAAAAAATCAAAGACAATAGGGTATCTATAAAAATATATAATGTATTTATTATTCATTAATACAATTTCATAGCTAATTAAAAACAATAACAGAATCATTTTATAACAAATCAATGTCGACAATATTTCTTACAATAAACATACAAGGTTACATCTACAAAAGGTTTCAGTCGATATGTAACTATCATTAATATAGTAATAGTTAAGTTGTTATTCACGTAGTAATTTTTCGACGCGTGTTTCGGCGTATCAAACGCCTTCTTCAGGAAATTACCACAAACCTAAAATAGTTTATTTATAAAAATGTTAAAACACCTTGGCCAGCTACAGTTCTTTAGATAGTATTAAACCATGATTATCTTAGTCTATGATAATCCACTGTGTGACTCCTTGTATCTATATACATTATATCAGTTTTATTTTGAATGCCATGTACAATAAATTCATGTATACACATTACCCTATGAAACATTTTGTACAAATACCACTCCATTGATCATAAACCAGACACTGCTTACATTACTTATATTGGCCATATCCATTTTTAGGGCACCCACTCTAAAAAGAAAGAAAAGCAAACAAAGGATAGTTTACTTTAACCTGACTAAAAAGTCAGGTATGAGGCTCAAGTCAGGATTTAAGGAGAGATTATTATGGACCTATACAGAATTAATATTATAGATCTACTTACTTCATGTATTGTGGAACATGAACAGAAACTTTGAATGTAGTCACTTGATTCCTTGATAGTATTAGTTCTTTGAACAATTATTTCTGTAATATAGAGATAAACAGAAATATGTACCATGATTGTATAGTTAAATGTCAGATGCCAAATATTCTCGCTAAAAATAAAGAATACAGCACTTACTTAAAAATCATACTGTGAAGATACTGGGATCGTAGAGTCATTTGTTACGTTTAGAAATTATTCAGTTTTCCATCCAGGAATGAATGAATAATGTAAGTTTTGTCATGCGCAAACTTTGCCCAATGGGCGTCAAGGCGCCTAAAACAGAAAATACAGCTCGCAGATCAACTCAGCAGTCCATCATTGATAGGCTTTGATAAAGTACCACGTCTTCAGGCCTTTTTTAAACAAATCAATCGAGGGTAGAGATTTAACCTCAAATGGAAGGGCGTTCCAGAGCTTAGGAGCAACAACAGAAAAGGCTCTTGCTCCCCATCTGGCTAGACGTGTACGGGGCACTACCAGTTGAAGTAACCCAGCAGATCGGAGAGATCTAGTTGGGAGATAACGAAAGAGCAGGGACCCGAGTGCATCATCCGAACCGGCCGCGAGAGCTCTATACGTAAGACATAAAATCTTAAAAGAGACTCTGTGCTGGACCGGGAGCCATTGAAGGTCTCTCCTAGCCATCGTAGCGGAGGATGCCAGAGGAAGGGCCAACACAAAACGCGCTGCCGCATTCTGCACTATTTGTAGTCGATGGATAAGACCCTTGTTGGACTCCGCATACAAGGAATTGCAATAATCAAGCCTTGAGCCAACAAGAGCGCCTGCAATCTGCTTGCGGGCATGGAGAGAAAGATAGTTACGGATCCTGTTTAGGATCCTAATAACACCCCAACAAGTGGCCACAGTCCTGTTTACTTGGAGCTTCATGGAGAGTGAAGTGTCAAAGACCACGCCGAGATTTCTGGCTGATTGGGAGGGGGTGGGGCAGGTGCCAAGAGATGAAGGCCACCACTCGCTCGACCAGGCGTCTTGGTCCTTCCCAAAGACCAAGACCTCTGTCTTATCGCCATTTAGCTTTAGGGAATTGATGATCATCCAGTCTGCTACATGCTGCATGCATGTCCTAAAGGCAATGGCAGATGTATGGACAGAGGAGTGAGCCAGAGACACCATGATCTGGGTGTCATCGGCGTAGGACACCACCTCCATCCCCTGCGATCTTACTAGTCTAGCAAGGGGGGCCACATAGATGTTAAACAAGGTCGGACTAAGGGCCGACCCCTGTGGCACCCCACATTGCAATGACTTAGCAGGGGAGAGGAAATTTCCAAGCTTTACTCTCTGTTCTCTACCAAGGAGAAAGGAGTTAAGAAGATTCAAAGCCGGCCCAGTAACCCCTGCCTCCCTAAGCCGAGATGTTAAAATGGCGGGAGACTTCCTTTTATCTAAAGATAGGAGATTTAATTGTAAGAGTGATAAACCTATCTATCTAATCCATATCTGATATACTCCGCTGTCTATTTATTTTTATTCATTACAGAATGCCATTATAAAATTAGATGCGATTTTGCCAACTCTTCACGCATTTAAATGTTCGCCTTTATTCAAAAACATGTTTTTATTTATTTGCTAACCACAAAATTTACCTTTGATAAACTACGATGATTTTGTCTTGTTAAATCCTGTTTATCTGCAAACTCAGCAGATTTTATAGTATGCTGATAGCCTCATCTAATGTAGTCCTCAAACCTAATGGCAGACTAAAATCGTGGAAATGTATAACCTTACTCATAGGAAAAAAACGTACTTGAAACTTAAGGGACAAACTCATACCTGTTTAAGAAACGTGCCCTGACAGATAACAATGATATATAAGGCACTGTAATCGTGTCCTTATGCCAATAGCTTCAGGGGCGGTTGAGGCAGAGCTAAGAAAGTAGATAAGAAATTTGAGGCAGAGCTAAGAAAATAGATAAGAAATTTGACTAGCCTTTTCACTATCGTTATGCGTTACAACAAGTCTTGCACATATTTATCGATTAATAGTGACAAAAGACCTGGACTATGTGCATTACGTGATACGTACCTACTAGGATATTAGAATACTACAGACATACAATGTGTTTAGTCAAAGGGATTTGGAGCACCCTGCTGACACGTCACAGCTGAATTACCTCATGCATCATGGTCGATGTGGTTCAATGTTGCTCGCTTCACACACAGTTCTCACAGTTTGTTGGCCAGTGCCAGTACCAGTATTCTTTTCAATGTGTTTAGGACTGTTGCGTCCTTTGTGTTCAACATTTCCGACCCATGTGATATAGATGGCAAGAATTTTGCTGCAGTTACCTTATGCGGGTGACCTGTTGAACTACCTTTAAGCTTATTTTGTAAGGTTTTAAATGCACAAAGCAATTGTTTGGCTTTCGTTTTTCCTTGTTCGATATGTTGCTTAAAGTTGAGGTTATAATCTAAGTGGAACCCCAGGTATTTATATGAACCTACCCTGGACAGTGGTTTCTCATTTAGCTTCCAGACGAATTTGCTTTTTTCTTTGTTTTATGGCGTTTAGAGAAGCACATGACCTTCATTTTTTGATGGTTGATTATTAATTGAGCAGAGCTGGTTTGTGCTCCTAATTGGGCAATCAATCGTTGCAGGCCTATGGGTGTTTGAGCTAGAAGGATGATATCTTTCGCATATTGAAAGCTTGTTATTGGTGATTTGCCCAGTTTTGGGGGTCAGCTTGGATTGAGCAAAGGTTCTTTGCTGTCGGCTGTATAGATGTTAAATAAACAGGGAGCCAGCACTCATCCCTGTTTTAGACCGTTCGTTGTTGGAATTTTGTTTGTTATGCTACGCCCGGCTCCTTTCCATATTTGAACCCATGTTTGTGAATAGAGATTGATAATTGCCTCCAGGAGTTTGGTTGGGGCACCCCAGCTTTTCATTTTAGCCCATAGCTTAGCTCTCTGTACTTTATCGAATGCTGCTTTGAGGTCTACAAAGCACACGTACAGAGTACTTGATTTTGCGTAAGCTTGGTTGGCTAAACGAATGACCGCAGAGATGTTCGTGAGGGTGCCCATCCCAGCCCGGAATCCAGTTTGAGTACGTGGTATCAGATTTGTTTGGCTGACACAGTCCTCCAAGTCTTCCAACAAGTTTGATGCATACATTTTCCCCCCGACATTGAGTGCTATCAATCTCTAGTTGGACGGGTCAGAGCGTGCGCCCGATTTGTATATTGGGTGTAGAATGCTACTTCGATTCAGCAATCATGCTGGTCTCTAAGATGTGTGTAAAAAGAGGAGTAAGCCGGCCAGACCAAAATGGTGGATGTTGTCGAAATAAAGCATTTGGCAGGCCATTGGGCCCTTGTGCTCCCTCAGATTTAAATTTGTTGATAGTTTTTAGTGCCTGCTCTTGTGAAATCTGTGTTCCGGGATTTTGGGAGGGGGATTGCATTGTATGTAGCTTCAATATGGGCTCTCCATGTGTCCTCCATTATATCCGAGTTGTGATTTCGGTTCTTGCCATTTGATAACTGGTTGATGGTTTCCCAGAAGAGTTTGGAATCTGTTTGCTGGCATGGAGGAGTTTCTCCGAAAATTGTTCTATGTACTCTTTCTTGGTTGCCTTAATGTCCCTTTTAGGTCTTTTTTTATTCTTGTTATTAACATGAGGGTTTCCTGAGAAGGTTCTGGGCCCCGAGTTTGCAGTACTCTTAATTGTTTGTCCAGTTGTTATTTTTTTTGTCCTTAATTTGTTTGTATACCAAACTGCCCCTGTCTGTCGTCTTGTTTTTTAGCTATTGCCCTGTCTGGAGAATTTTTTGTTTAGGTCACTGATAAATATCTCCCAGGCCTTTATTCGCAGTGGTTCGGCTTTGAATCCCGCAAGTAGACTATTGCATGTGCCCATGATGTCACCTAGAGACATAGCATTGTCTTGGCCTGATCTTTCAGTAGTTGTGAGCAGTGTAAAAGTTTGAGGTCCCTTTCTTTTATTTGGAAATGCAGAATAACAGGTAGACGGTTGTGGTCCGTGAATGTGTAATCAATAATAGAACCTCTTTTATGTGTTACTCTTGTGAATGCTGCTGTGCTATCTTTCTGCCCTTGTCCGTTAAGCACGCACATTGAGAGGTCGTCCAGTGAAGCTGCGCATCTCTGGCCGTATGTGTCTCGTCGTTTTGTTGCTGATGTGCAGCCGGGTGTGAGTTTTTTTCTGCCATGTAATAGGTTCATGTTGAAGTCTCCAGACAATATTGTATTGGCCTGTGGATAAGCGAGTTTTAATGTTATTAGTTTTGCTATTAGTTTCTCGATTCTTGACCCCTTTTGTTTTGACAAACGGTGGATATAGATGTTCAAAATTAACAGACTGTTGGAAGACGAAGTGTCTAGTTTTATGCATAGCATCCATGAGGAGTCGAGATCTATAACCGAAACTTGCCATAAGATGTCTTGTTGAGATAATGATAGATAGGCCGCCTTTTGCTCTCCCGAACTTTGTATCTCTCTTGGCCGGGTTCAGGATTCCTTGTAGCAAACAAGGGTATATGTCTTCTTGCAATTCAGAGGGAGTAAAAGGTGATATTTTGATTCTGTAGTAAAGGTGGGTGTAAAGGGTGGTTCACTTCACTTGAATTTGTACCAGTAGAACTATAGCCTTCCCACATATAGTTGCAAACCTGAGCCCTCACATTTTAGCTGTTTTGGATCTTGAGCAATTTTCTGATGGTAGCCGAGAAGAGAGGAGCTCTTCTTGATTATTGTGGTTGACAAAACACTAAAATACGCTGGGGACCAGTAAGGTACCCTTCCTCCTTTTTGGCTTGAGTGATGGCTCTTGAAACCCCAATTGCCAAGGAAAGCTTTTTGGCCTTTATGTAAGAGTTGGTGAAAAACATGAGCTATTGCAGTGCTTAATTTGTAAAATTTGAAGTGCAGGTGCTCAAATGTTTGTCGAAGGCCACGCCTACTTTTCTCTGGCTCCACCCATTGCCTCGACTGACTCCACCCACTTACTCTATTAGCTCCATCCACAACTACGAAAAGTCAGACGTTAAACCCGATCTGAATATCTGCAAGGGAGCCTTCCTCATAGTAAGGTTTTGTTTGATAGGTTCCCCTGCCCTGTGAGCATTTTGAAAAACATTAAATCAAACGTGCATTTAAAGCACAATTTTGGAATAAATGAGCTAAAATCACTAACGCATTGAAAAGGGACAATATTTATCCAAGGACAGTGATGGCATAGGACCTTCTGTGATATGTGATTTTGAACACCTAAGGGCCGATTCACAAGGGGCCTCCGCACTCCCGGCAATCGTAGAGGGGCACACTCGTGGCGGGACCTCCCCACTGCAGTTACTCATTGTGGAGGTCCCACGATGAGTGTAGAGGCCCCCACCATGAGTGCAGGCACTGTTGACACAACTGAGGGGCCTCTGCCATGAGTGTGAAGGCCCTTTGTGAATCGGCCCCCTCGTAAGTTAACTTTAGTGAAGTATTGATCGCATGTTTTGATGAATTTCTTAGTTTAAATATGCTTGTGAAATTTTGCTGCTAGAATTTAATGTAATGAAGAACCAGATGTAATTCAGCCTCCAGCCTTGAATTGAAATCATTTTGGACTGTAGGTCTCCATATGAAACAAAAGATAACCATCATCACAGAACCTGGGCAAAGGACAGCCTTTACAATCAATCTAGGAAAGCTAGAGTGTAACAATTGAATTGTGGGGAAAAAACAACTCTGTTAGGATCACTGTGCTAGCTGAGTACACATCAGCCCTTGAAAGGAGCTTGTGAGAAATAACATTGAAAGCCCTGCACCAACTTTTTCTAGGTCTATGGCCAATTTCCTACCGTCCATTCACCCGCTCCTCACCCAAGAGGAGGTATGGTGTAACTGTTGTCTTTGACTTTCATTTATTATCCAGTATTTGGGTGTCTGTCATAGATTCACATGCCTGAATCATTCCCCGTCGTCGAGACGGGAGCCTCCGGTATATAAAAAGTAATGTCCTAGAGACATACATAGAAAAGAATAGGCCCAAAGGTCTCACCTTAGTAGCCTATCCACGTCCTTTTGCAGGAAGGACCAAACAGAGCAGGCCCCAAGGGTCCCACCTTGGTGGCCTATCTGGATCCTTTTGTAAAAAGGACCAAATAAAGTAAAACAGCCAATCAGCTACTACCTCCTTCTAGAACCTTCCTGCCAGGAGCCCAAGTCTCTCAGATTTTCTACCGCACGTTGTGCTAGGGAGTCTCCACCTGAGTTCTCCTCAGGAATTTCTCTTTTTTCTTCAAAAACCACTTTAATTATTCTCTACAGTTATGTCTGATAGTCAGAAGAAAGGTCTTTTCCGGGCTTGTTCCTCCTGCAGCAAGAAAAGACTTCACATTGAGGATAAACATGAGACATGTTTATATTGCCTCTACCCTCACCACCAGGCAAAGGACTGCAAAATATGTCGGACCTTCTCCAACAAGACCCTCAAGGACCGAGAAGGTCGACTTCTGTTGTGGCTCAACAGGCTCGAGACCAAGACTGATGACTTGGTGTCCGAAGGTGAGAGTGTGTCTGGAGTGTCGCATTTTTCCTTGAAGAGGCCAAGGGTTTCTTCCTCTAGCCCCACAGACACCCCTCCTATGAAGACTTCTAAAAAGTCCTCAGAGGGCAAGCCATCAGTGTCTGGAAAGGACCTGCCTGTCCCCGGGAAGCAGCCACTAGTCCCGGCGACGACGACGACAGCGTCGATGGTGCATTCAGCACAGAAAACCGTCTCCACGTCGACGACGACAGTGTCGACGACGACGGCCTCATCGGCTTCCTCCTCGACGACGAGGACGACGCCTTCATCGTCGGCGAGTAGACCTACGCCGTCGACCATCCCGGTCACTCCATCGACGACGAAGATATCGTCGTCGACGACGAGACCCTCGTCGAAGACGCCGACGACACCGTCGACGAGAACAGCGCCGTCGACGAAGTCTACCTCGTCGACGAGAATCATCCCGTCGACGGTGGGAAAGCCGTCGACGACGAGTACACCGTCGACAGTGGGGACTTTACCGTCGACAAAAATGACGTCGAAGAAGACACCGTCGTCGCAGCCACCGTCGACGACGACTAAATTACCGTCGACGAAAATACCTACCACGACACCGTCGCTTCCAGCGTTGACGTCGACAGGACCCTGGAAGGAGTCTGCACTCCTCTCCCACGCCATGGATGCCTTTCCACTGCAAGTGAGCCATGTCACAGTGAAAATTACTAAACGACCTATTACGCCGCAGCAGACCTCGCCCGGTAGGATACAACAACTTCCTCCGGCCTGTCTACTACAAGGTCAGGAGTCGGACGAGGACTCCTTTACGCAGGCTACTAGTCCATCGGACCTAGTCCTGAAATGCCAAACCACAGACGAGGAGCCGGAAGAGGAGGAAGACCTTCTACAACAACAGGTCCAACCTCCATCCCAGACACAGGTTACTCCTATGGTGCGTCTCCCCGCATCCATCGTCTCGGACCTACAATTCCTCATCCAGGATTATAAGGAAAGGTTCCCGGAGAAACACTCTGCGCCAGCACTTCCAGCAGCACAGGCGCCAGCTCCTTCATCTCGCCATAGACCAACTCCCCTGGTCATTGAAAAGACACAGGTACCAATTCAGGACGCTCCCTCATCTGACGAAGAGGAGAGGGAACAGGAGGAAGGTGAAGTCGATGACGACCAGTCGGACCCGGATGCAGACCAAGATTATGTGGCACATTCTCCAGCCTCTCCGGATCCACAGACCTCGGAGTCTCCACCCGCAGACATCGGTGGATTCCACAACATCATTGATCGGGCTGCCAAGAGGTTCCATATGTCCATGGAAACTCAGGAAACTGAATGCTTCCTTTATGACTTCAAGGAGCCCACTAGGAAGACTTCAAGATCAATCCCCATAATTGACTATATCAGGAAGCAGCTGCTTCTATACAGGTGGTGGTGCCCAGGCTTGATAAGAAATACAAGGCCTCCTCCACGGCACCGGCATGCCTGACAGGTCACCCCAAACCAGATTCCGTGGTGACTCAAGCGGCGCAGAAGAACTCACGAAATCCAGCCTCGCCTCTATCGACGCCACCTGATAAGGAGGGCAGGAAACTGGATGCCGTTGGCAAACGCTTTACTACCACTTCGGCCATGACGGTCAAAGTGGCTAATTCAATAGCCCTACTGGGCCGTTACAATCGCCAACTCTGGGCGGACATTGCACCCTATCTTTCAAATCTGCCGGAGGATGTCAGAGAGGAGGCACATTCACTTCTCTTGGAAGGACATACCTCTGCCTCAGAGCTCATCGATTGTGCCATTGATGCCGCCATGACTGGTTTCCGGCAACTGGCAGGGGCTGCAGTCCTGAGGCGACAGGGTTGGCTCAAGGCCACCACTTTCCGCCAGGAGGTGCAAACCAGGATATTAGATATGCCTTACGATGGCCAGCACCTGTTTGGGGAACAGATTGACGCGGCCCTTACCACCATAAAAAAGGACACGGATACTGCCAAGGCTCTGGGTACTTTACAATTCCGGACCCAGTCCTTTCGTGGCAACCGGGGAAGAGGCCAACCTGCATACGAAGGTTCCTATCAGAATCGGTCTTCGTACACATATTCACAGTCCAAGCCGCAGTTTCAACAGCGACAACCTCAACAAGGACGACAGTCTTCCTACGGCAAGTCCAATTACCGAGGAAGAGGCCAAAAACGACCTGCTGGCAACAGACAATGACTTGTCTCCCTCGCTAGCCCCTCCACCACTACATTCTTTAAGACTTGGAGGGAAACTGAAATACTTCCATCGCAATTGGCAAACTATAACAACGGATCGGTGGGTACTCCAACTCATTCGATTTGGACATTCCCTAGAATTCACCTCTATCCCCCCAACAACGCCACCTTGCCAGCGATCACACAGGCACCTACGAATACTTCTTCAGGAAACAGCTTCCATGCTGCAGAAGGGAGCGATAGAGAGAGTTCCGCGGGCCCACAAGAATCAGGGTTTCTACTCTCACTTCTTCCTAATCCACCAAAAAGGAAAGAAATGGCGACCAATCCTGGATCTCAGGGCACTCAACGTGTTCCTAAAGAAACAATCATTTCGTATGGTGACTCTGCAAGAAATCCTTGGTCTTCTGGAGAAAGGGACTACATGACGTCCTTAGACCTCCAGGACGCCTACTACCATATACCTATTCTCAAAGGGCACAGGAAGTTCCTCAGGTTTGCGGTGGCAGGACAGCACTACCAATTTCGGGTCCTTCCATTTGGCCTCAAATCGGCCCGAGGATCTTTACCAAATGCCTATCACCAGTGGCAGCATTTCTTCGTCAACAAGGCCACCAGGTGTTTCCATACCTGGATGACTGGCTGGTGAAGGCACCGACGGCGGCCGCCGCAGCCTCACCCTCCAGCGCCTGTCTGGATATTTTCCACCGCCTAGGACTGACCCTCAATACCGCAAAGTCAACTCTGGAACCCACCAAAGTCATCACGTTCCTTGGAGCGACTCTGGACACGGACCGTGTCAAGGCTTTCCCCTCTCAGGAGAGAAAAATCAAACTCATCTCCTTGGCCAAGGCAGTGGCTTCGCGGAAGACTCTTCCGGTCCGCACGTTCAAGTCCCTCCTTGGCATGATGTCTTCATGCATACTGCTCATTCCACACTGCCGCCTGAAAATGCGTCCACTTCAGGAGGCACTGACAAAGCAATGGACTCAAGCCACAGGTTCTTTCGAGGACCGCATACGAGTCACTCGACCCATTATCAACCATTTGCAATGGTGGACATCTCTCCACCATCTGTCAAAGGGTCTGCCGTTCCTGCTCCCAGCAGAGCCACACGTAATAACTACGGATGCGTCCCTGGAAGGCTGGGGAGCAGTCCTCCAGGAACTCCAGATCAACGGCAAATGGACGACACAGGAAACCAAGCTCCATATCAATCTGTTGGAGTTACGGGCGGTTTTCCTAGCTCTACAGGCGTTTCTTCCATGCATTCGTCACTCCCCAGTGCTCGTCAGGACGGACAACACCACGACGATGCACTACCTGAACAAACAGGGGGGGACGCGTTCCATCTCGTTATCTCGAGAATCGCAAATAATCTGGAACTGGCTTCTGGAACATGGAATAGCGTTGAAAGCGGAGTACGTCCCGGGCATGGACAACGTCTTGGCGGACGCACTGAGCAGGGAGAAGTCTCCTTCCCACGAATGGGAACTGGACATGGAGGTGCTGGACCGTATCTTCCAGGAGTGGGGCACCCCGAACATAGACCTCTTTGCCACCAGAGAGAACGCCAAATGCCCAAGCTTCGCAAGCAGGCATCACCACTCAGGAACCCTCGGGAATGCATTTTCCATCGCATGGCGCAACGTCTTTGCGTACGCCTTTCCGCCATTCCCACTGATACCCAGGGTTCTCAGGAAGATGAAATCGGAACCCTGCACTCTGATCCTCATTGCTCCGTCCTGGCCGAGGCAGCACTGGTTCACGGAGCTTCATCGCCTCTCTGCCCGGCCCCCTCTTAGACTGCAGCAGTTTCCGGCCCTGATCACGATGTCTCACGGGCAGGTTCTCCACCCGAACCTGAGCTCTCTGAAGTTATCAGCCTGGCTCCTGAATACCGCGAATTCAGCCATCTGAACATCCCGCAGGATTGCAGAGATGTCCTTGCGAAAGCTAGAGCGGTCAGCACTATCAAAACCTACTCACTAAAATGGAAGCGATTCTCTTCCTGGTGTGTGGATCAAGGCTTGCACCCCTTCCATGCCACTCCACAGCAGCTGCTACCATACCTGTTACACCTTGCGCAATCAGGCCTTGCGCATACATCCATCAAAGTGCATCTAGCGGCGATTTCAAGGTTCACAAGGACGGCTGCAGGCCCATCTTTGTGGGCGGACAGGCTCATCAAACAATTCCTAAAAGGTCTATTCAGGTCCTTTCCACGACCACGGCCTATTCCTCCATCGTGGCACCTCAATGTGGTTCTTCATCAACTAATGAAGCATCCCTTCGAACCCATCCATAAGGCAGAGATCAAGTTCCTCTCTTGGAAAACGGCCCTCCTCCTGGCACTAACCTCTGCCAGAAGGGTCAGTGAATTGCAGGCTCTATCCATCCAGGATCCTTTTCTTCAATTCAGAGAGGACAGAGTCATTCTGAGGACTAACCCTCGCTTCATTCCAAAAGTCCCCTCGGACTTCCATCTTAATGAACCAGTGGTGCTTAGATCGTTCTTTCCGAATCCTACCACGGCAGCTGAAAGAACTCTACATTCTCTAGATCTAAAGAGATGTCTTAAATTCTACATCGATAAGACACAACACTTTTGAAAGTCCTCCCAGCTCTTTATTGCCTTTAGTAGACCAAGGCTGGGCATGCCCCTGACAAAGCAGAGCATCTCAAGATGGATCTCTTCTGCGATCACCTTTTGTCACGACAAGGCCGGACGGCCTTTAGACTCACGAGTCAAAGCTCATTCGACTAGAGCCATGTCCACGTCTGCGGCGCTGTTCGTTGGAGTGCCGATATTGGACATCTGCAGAGCGGCGACGTGGAAGTCCCCGCACACCTTCACCAGGCACTACTGCCTGGATACTGAGCTGATGAAGGATGCAGCAGTGGGCCGAGCAGTGCTTCGCCATCTATTCCAGTGAGGTGAGCCCTACTACATCCCTCCATCCTTTACGGGTATGCACATTCTCTTACGGTATTTATATGCCATTGCATTTTGTGCTTTATAGTCATGTGATATGTATTATCTACATGTTCATACCTGATCTTCATACAGAATGTGCATAATGTATTGCTCGCTACTCTGATTCAGGCATGTGAATCTATGAAAGACACCCAAATACTGGATAAGAAATGCGTTACTTACCTGTAACTGCAGTTATCCAGTATTAGTGTCTTTCATAGGTTCACATGGACCCAGATAGGCCACCAAGGTGGGACCCTTGGGGCCTGCTCTGTTTGGTCCTTCCTGCAAAAGGACGTGAATAGGCTACTAAGGTGAGACCTTTGGGCCTATTCTTTTCTATGTATGTCTCTAGGACATTACTTTTTATATACCGGAGGCTCCCGTCTCGACGACGGGGAATGATTCAGGCATGTGAATCTATGAAAGACACTAATACTGGATAACTGCAGTTACAGGTAAGTAACGCATTTCTTCTGTCCTCTTTTGAAGGCACTACCCAAATATACTTATCAAGATTTGAACTATGAACGTCTTGTGCAGATGCACTGTCATCTTCCTGCTAGGCACACATTTGGAGATTATTAACTTTAGCTCAGGCTGAGGTGCCTTATCTGTGAATTCCTCTTCTGTTTCCACTTGCCAAAAGAGAGGTTAAGCTGAATATTAAACCTCTGCTCCCTCTCTAAGCTTTGTTGTTGTTTTAAGAGTGTCCATTTATGCCTGAGTTTTACTCGGTGCTTAATTTGAGCTGGCGGTTTCCAGTGCTCAGCACCAGCACTTAATCATCAACATGGCACTTAATCATTAACATCGGAGCTTTTCATGAGCACCAGTTAAGGACACATTAATTTACGGAGAGATTAAGTGATTTGCCCAGAATCACAGGATGTTGAGCTGACTGAGGAGACTTGAACCTGGTTCCCCAGCTCCGAAGTCTGCAGCACTGGCCATTAACCCCTTCGCTGCGGGGGTTATTTTCCCGCTGTGCTGGGGGGAGGGGGGCGCGCACGGCGCCCGCATGCTCATGACGAGCTGAGCTCGTCATGAGGCATGGCGCTCCTGTGCTCATGACGAGCTCAGCTCGTCACAGGTGCATTACCTGCCGTGGAACGCTCAGCACAGCAGGGGAATTATTCCCGCGTGTGAGCGTTCCACGGCTGCTCGTCATGAGCACCAGAGCGCCGTGGCTCATGACGAGCTCAGCTCGTCATGAGCATGAAAGAGATTAAGTGACATTCTCTGCCCACTTTCATGGTTAGCAGTTGCTTCTGTTTTAGGTGGTACAAGCAGGTGAAATTGGCTGGTGCAAGCTGCCTCCTGACGAGACCCCAGGCACTTATTATTATTTATTTTTTTTACAAATTAACCACTGAGTTTATTAGAGGTGGGCGAGCCAAAAATTAACAGAGAGAGTCAAGTCAGAGCCGAGCTACTGGTCTGGCTCAGATCTTAAAGCCTGTGCACGAACAGAGCCCTGGAAAACATCTGCTATGTAAATCATAAAACAAACATTATGTAAACTATTATAAGGTCTCTTCAAAATTCAAAAAAGTGGATTTCTTTACCATGTGGAAGCTTTGCCATTAATAGTCAGATTATAGAAGTGTACTGAGAAGTACTTATTAAAAGTGATAGTTTCTAAACATAAACCATTAGTGAACTAAGAGACAAGACAACTGAAATGTAATCCCTATACATAACCCAGATTATTTTAGAGCAGCATTAGCATTTTATTAAATCAAACACAATAGGTTGTTGTAAAACTGGTATCCTGAACTCAACGTTTGAAAGGGCTTTCATGCATAATTATGAAGAAAAAGAAGTGTTTTGGTAAAATAAAATATTTGCCTATGGTCACACAATTTAAGCTGGTAGCTGCAATTTACCAAGGTTTTCCGGTTTTACTTTGTACAAATCAGGCAGGAAATGGGTATCCATTTGTCTTTCCTATATTAAAGCTCTGTTTTCACCTTTCTGCAGCTTTTATATAGCGCGAACGTGGCACACTTTACATGAGCACCTGCTACAACACACATTAACACAAGGTCGCATTCATTGTTTATAGGCAATGAGGATATTAATCGCTTTGCCCATAATCACAGGATGTTGAGTGGACCCCGAGACTCCAACGGGGTTCTCCAACTGCAAAGGTGGCACATCCTGGTTAGGGGCAAGCAGAAGCCATATGAAAAAGCTCAGCTCCAGGTTCCAACAGGACCTCGATTTGAGACAGAGCCACGCTTCAGGCTCGAGCTTAGAGTCTAGTCATAAATACTGCATTATTTCCTATCAATAATGTGTTTAGTGCTACTGGGCCTAGGCAGATTATACATACTGCACTATTTACATCATTTGATTTGTTCATCCGGCACAGTCCCTCTACACTATCTGCACAATGCTTATAGTGTAGCAAGACTGTAAAACGGTGCACTACTTGAATCGTGCTTGATTCAGTCAGACAGCCAGACTGTGAGATCTGCCCTCTTTGTATCATGTTGTTTGTGTAGCCAGACTGTGCACACTGGCTACAGGGCGAACGTGACACTGGCCACAGGATGAACGTGTTACAAAAACAGCAGTGTGCACAGTCTGGCTACACAACAAACATGGCACAGAGTGCAGTGTTCACACTTTGCTGGATTTTCTCATGTTTGTCCTGTAGCCAGTTTGTGCAGCCTGGTTACAATAGAAACTTAACAAAGAGTGCAGTGTTCACAGTCTGACTACAGGACGAACATGATACAAATCCAGCAGGGTGCACACTGCACTCGGCGTCATGTTATTTGTGTAGCCAGCCTGTGCGCCCTGCTGTATTTGTGCCATGTTCGTCCTGTAGCCAGACTGTAAACACTGCACTCTTTATGTTTGTCTTGTAGCCAGACTGTGCACACTGTCATGTTCTTTGTGTAGCCAGACTGTGCACACTGCTGTGTTTGTGCCATGTTCGTCCTGTAACCAGACTGTGCACTGCACTCTGTGCCATTTGTTTTGTGTAGTCAGACTGTGAACAATGTACTGCTTCTGCCCTTCCCATCTCCTCCCTCACCTAGTTACATTCGCTGTGGCAATGCCCTCCACCTAGGGCTGCCCCAACCTAAATACCAAACCTCCAGAAAAATCTGAGCTTTGTTGGTCAGGTCTTGTTAAGGGAGGAAAGCAGCGGGCAGCCAGACCCACTTAAAGCACTGGATGGCTGTGAATTCCTTGGTCCCCTTGGAGAGTTTATGTTCACATTATAGTGCCTTGAGGCATCTGTGAAATCTCGTGCCCTGAGACACCCCTCTATCACCACCAACCCTACTCTGCCCAAGGCTCCTGAGGGTCACCAGAAACTAATGTGGGAGCAGCTGAGGTCTTCGGGCAGTTGTAAAAACACCACTGTTGCCAAACAGGAAACCTTTATTCAGAAGCGAGCAAATAAATGCACGAACATGCAAAAAACTGTACTGCACTGTTGCTATAACTGTCAAAATCACATTATTGTAATAAATATGTACCCAGAATAAAAAACACCCGCAACCCCAAACTCCAAAATCTCACTATAAGATAAAATTCTATGAACAGTTTCAGAAAATGTCATGTTAAAAGAATGAAAGGAAGTGAAGGAGGAATACCTCAAAAATAGGGATGAGGGGGTGTGGTGAAGGGAGGATGAAGATATCGGGATACAGAAAAGGTACATAGGGCCAAAAAGGGGGAATTAAGGGGGAAGGATAAAAATAGCATAAGAAACAAACAGCACTATTGAGAACGAAACATATGCAAATAAGCTGTTGCTAAAACAGTAACTTCTTAACACCATGGGTTAATATTCAGAATCCCGGCAATCATCTCTTTAATATTTAGCAAATAAATCTCATTGCCTATGAATGACAGATGAACCCCATTGTGCCTAAAGAACTGAAAATCGGCCTTGTTAACCTCCTCATGAACTAGCCAAAAAATTCGATTTATAAAACAAAAATGCTACAAATACCGGTTTACTGTTCTGCGTGCTCTCTCTACAGCAACGAAGCTGTCTGCCCCTCGCCATACTCTCCGAGGCAGAAGTGCAGTGAGGATTATTCGTAAAGTCGGCCATGTCTTTATGAAATGTTCCAGACCTTTTTTTCATGTCAATTAGCAAACCTAAGCCTGACAATTGGACTAAATAATTCTCCCCAAGATGATTCAGCAGGATATCTGGCATATTGTTAGAAGAAAATTTGCTCATCAGTGGTAAGAATTGGCCCCACTTCATTCCACTCTTACCCCACCACGATAAATTAACTGCCTCAGAGGAAAAGCCCAGGTTTCTGCCCAAATATATTTTATCCGCCTGAGTAGCCCCCCATTTTATGAATGAATGGCTGATGAGCCAAACTTGCTTGTGGAAGAAAGTCACACCTGAAAAGAAATGATAATTAATATCTCTGAACTCAAAGTACATGTTCCAATTGCCTGATGTAACGTAAAAAAACACAGAAAAACCCCACCTGGCAGCTTCTGAAGCCGCCCCAATGCGGAAAGTGTGTACCAAAATTATGGGGGTTCACGCCAATACTCTTCAGAGACTTTCGAAGTATTGCTAGTAATTGTGAAGCTGTAAGACGTGAGCCATTTTGATGGCGAAAAAGAAACCTGGACATGGCCCCTCCTATGCCCAAAAAGTCCAACCAAGCATGTAAAGGACAAAGAAAACCTCCTATAGCTTGTAAAGTTACTGTAGAACCCTTACCCATTTGATCTGTTTTTGAATGTTCCAGAAAAATTTCGATGTGTGAATCAAATTTTGACACCTGCAAAGTTTTCAAATCATCATAAATGGTGGAACCCAGCAATTCTGACACCCTGAAAGCCCCAAAAAAGAGCCATACCATGTACAATTTCCTCAAATGGAATTCAAATTCAGAAAAACCAATCTTGGGAAGAACCATGAGTATCTTAGATAACAGCTGTAGTGATATAGGCTCTCGTTGATAAGAACCCTGCTTACGTGACTTGGCCCAACCTTGAAGCATTCGTTTAGCATTCGTTTACCCAGCTCACGTGCTGAAGTTTCATATCTCTACGCTGTCGTGCACCCAATCCATCGCAAAATCTAAATGTAGCACCGGACTATAAAAATTCCAGCCAACGTCTTCTGTAAGCCAACTTGGTGCTTTGTGCTAGAGAATTCTCGACGAGCTGATAAGCCTTCACATCCCCAAACTCCAAATCTCCCTGGGAATGGAAGTCCTCCGGGCGCCAAACCACGGAATCTCTCCCACTGAAAACGAGACAGGGCATCCACTATATTATTTGCCATGCCTGCAATATGTTTGACCTTGAAAACAATGTTAAACTTTAAACATCCCAGCATGAACGTCTGCAGTAACTTCAACATCTGTTTGTCTTTTGCCCTCTGACCATTCACCAAATCCACCACTATTTTGTTGTCAACATTAAATAATACTGTTCTATTGGCCAATTTGTGGCCTCATACCGCAAGATCTACTATGAGAGGAAAGAATTCCAAGAAAGCAATGCTCTTCTGCTCAGCAACCCAATTTTCAGGCCATCTCTCAGCACACCACTTACCATCCCAAAAGAGCCCGGAACCATGAGCGCCAGAAGCGTCAGAAAAAAGCTGCAGCTGCCAAACAAAATCTTCATCCAGTGACCAAAGCATTATGCCATTGAAATCAGATAAAAATGTTGACCAGACCTCAAAATCAGCTTGCATATGCGCTGTTACCCTAATTCTGTGGGGTGGCAACTTCATACCAGACATAGAGAAACCCAACCACCTGCAAAAAGACCTACCAGCGCGTTTGACTTCATATGCAAAATTCAGATGCCCCAGCAAACACTGTGCCTCCACCAGTGTCAATTTCTGTACCGTGCGTGCATGATCTAAAATGCCTGTTATTTCAACAATCTTCTTTTTAGGAAGCCTAGCTTGCATCTTGATAGTATCTATCTCTATGCCAAGATACGTAAGGCAACAACAGGGGCCCTCAGTTTTGTCCTGTGCTAAAGGCACATCCAGTGTCTCTGCAAACTGTTTAAAATCGTGCAAAGCAGCATTGCATTGGTGAGAATCAGCTGCGCCCAAGAAAATAAAATCATCCAAATAATGTGTACTGCCCTTATGTCCTGTGAGGAAAGAAAAACACCACTGCAGAAACGGACTAAATGCTTCAAGAAGTCTGCAGGATATGGCACAACCCATAGGGAGAGTCTTTTCAACAAAATACGAACCGTCAAAAAAGATGCCTAGCAATGAACAAATCGGACGGATGTACAGGCAACAGCCGGAAGGCAGATTTAATATCACACTTTGCTAACTGCGACCGCTTGCCCATATCCCTGATCATAACCAAAGCAGAATCCACCGATTCAAAATGTAACATGGATGCCTCTTTTGCGATGAAATCATTAACCGAAAAACCTTGTGGCCATGATAAGTGTTGGATCATCCTGAATTCTCCCTCCACCTTCTTAGGCACCACACCCAATGGAGATACAATTACATTTGCCAAAGGACAGTATTGAAAGGGACCTGCCATTCTGCCTTCCTGGACCTCCTTCAACATCTTCTCCCTGACTACGTGCGCAAAAGCATTTGCAGATTTTAAATTCTGTGCAAACCTGGGACTCCTTGGGCCTTGATAACCTAGCTTGAAACCTTCTCAAAAACCCCAATAGAGCAAGGCAGCGTCTTGAGTGTCTGGGTAGAACTGCAACCATTTACACAAAATGTTCACCTTGATTAGTGTAAAAGCCCTTGTTGCCAAGCTGTGGTGTAAATCCTCTCCCTCTGTCTGGGAAACTATTCCCCCACTGTTGATGTTCCCCGAAACATTGTGTGACTGCGTGTTTACCCCCACATCTGGAGTATTCGTGTTTGTATTTGCAAGGATTCCTAACGCAGTACCCTTTGTTGAAATTCCAGCAAGCCCCGGAAAACATGGTTTGAGGTCTGTTCCATGCCCCCACCTCCCCTGGGGTGGGCCTAAACTGAAAGGGCCGGTAAGCTACCGCCAACCCACTGGCTGTGTGCAAAGATGGGGGCGGCCTTTGAGGATACATCCACTGTATCCACAATTCATTGTCAACTTCCCCCCCAAGGTTTGTCCGGCATTAATGCCAGCCTAACCTGAAACTCTTCATCGTAATGAAGCCATGCGTATCCCCCAAATTCAGTAACTGCCTTTCTAATGAGATCAAGATATTTAACAAGCATTTGCAATGCAATAGGTCTCGCATTTGCGAGAGTTTGAGATTGACATTGTAAATGACAGTGCCTTTTATTTATGTGTTGGGTTTTAAAACATAACTAAAAAGCATTGTGATTTGTGCTTGTTTTATTTTAACCTGGATTTTCGCCTAATGAATTTTTAGATCTCACTTCTGACCAACTGGGATAGTTTGAGAAATGGCACGTTATAAAAGGGAAAACGAGTATTAGCGCTCATGTGGCACTTAAGTATAAACGTGTGTGAAATAATTGTGTATCAACGCTGGATTCTCTCTAACACACTTGTACATATGATGGCTAAACTTATAGATTGTTCAGTCTTTTAAGAAGCTGGGACTGACTTGTGACGGTGGGAGTCATGGAGGAGTTGCACCACTACTGTGTCATCTAGAAAGGGGTAAAAAGCCCTGATGTATGGTATGTTCATAAATGCTAATAAATTAGGCAGCAGACGATATCCCGATTTGCCCAAGACCACGCAATGCTTGTACTGTGCCTATGGACTTTCATTAACAAAGTCTACACAGTATCCAATACACCATAAAACTGCAAAGACATAATATAACAAGTTACGTTGATTATTGTTTGCTGGTTTAAGGTGCACAAACAGTGCTGTACGCGTGCTAGCAAAAAACAACAAGCGCGCTAATACGTTGGCAGTCATGCTCGCGCATATTTCTGAGCATGGCGTTTTGCTAATGATGCCATATGCGTGCACAATGTGGGTGCGTACGCATGGATATGCAAGCGTGTTGCGGGGAGCCGAGCAGCTTTGCAGGAGATTCCAATCTAACTAAAACTGTAAGTTTGCTAAACAATAATGTGTAAATGTGGGGTTTGTATTACAGAAAGGTTTTTAATCGTTATAAATTTGGAGCGTTTTTTTATTGGGTGGGTTTGGAGGCAGTAATATTGAGGTTAGTTGATAGTGGTGTTTGCTATAGCAACTGTGTGAACCGCACTAGCGAGTTTTTAGTTTGGGAACTGGAAACATAGGCATTTAATGTATTGTGACCACGCTTAACAGCGGATAAGATCACAGGGTATAATAAGACGTATGAAATGTGTGGTATGCATTTTAACTAAGTATTGCGTTGCATATGTTGTGATAGCAGGCTAACTTGTTCAGTTGGAAAAGTGTTACTGGTGGTAGGCAGCGTATTTGATGGGTGAGTAAAGTTAGGCAGAATGCAAGAACAGTTTAAAAGTAGTTAGAGGGCTGGCAAAGAGTTTGGCAAGATTTGGGCGTTAGCAATAGGGCGTGTATGTGGACGGCTTTAAAAGTGAACTCGTTGCGAAAAAGCCAACGTTTGTAAAACCACAGTTCGGGATATGAGCAGTAGCATAACAATGGCTCTTACTAGGATAAGAAAACAAGGAAACTGCGTATCAGCAAGTTGTTAAACAATAGCGCAACATAAGTCTAATTGTACTATATCATAAAGGAACAACAAGCACATAACCAGCTCCGAAAGCGAAACCTTCCTTGGGGCGGGACTTCCGTCTTCGGAAGCCCGCGCACGCGCCCACGGGAAAGCAGTGCTGGTGACGCGGGGCTCATGCCCGAGGGAGAGCCCCGCGGAGGCTGCAAGACCTTAGAATCACGGTAAGGGGGGGGGGGCGCTTGCATGTATGGTGTGGGGGGGGCGCTTGCATGTATGGTGTGGGGGGGGGGGCGCTTGCATGTATGCGGCACCTGGGGGGGCACTTTTATGTATACGGCGGTGGGGGGGGGAACTTCTATGTATGCGGCGGGGGAGGGGGGGCTTATATGTATGCGGCGGCGGCCAGGGGGAGGGGGGGCCCTTCTATGTATGCGACGGCGGCGGCAGGGAGGTGGGTGGGGGGCCCTTCTATGTATGCGGCGGCGGCGGCAGGTGGGGGGGGGACTTCTATGTATGCGGCGTCGGTGTGGGGGGGCTTTGTATGTGTGTAGGTGCGCTCCTGTGTATGTGTGCCTTCTTGCCTGCATGTGTGTGTTCAGTGTGCCTTTCTTTGCATGGGAATATGAGGGACGGCGACGTGCGCGCTCACGAGGTAGAATCTCCGGCAGGAGACGCTCGTGACAGTCTGCTGTCTACATTCCCCTGAAAGTGATTACATTAGTTGTCTCGCTAGACGCAAAAGCTTCGCTTTTGCGTACGTCTAGCGAGACCTAAAAAGGGAAACCGATCTTTCTGCAAACTTTTCACAATACACACTAGCAAATATGAGAAAAGTAGAGGTCGATGAATCTATGTTGGTAGGCACCCTCGGCCTTTTTGAAAGTTCCCAAGCCTCTTCCTTGGAGCCTTCCGTAGCCTGTATCTCCCTGTGAAGCAGTTTAAAGACATCAATGAATTCCCCTTTCCATATCCTGTCCTTCGTGGTCTTGCTCAAATGAGCGCCCAAAGGAATGGCAACACCCATATAGAATAACCTTTTAAAAATACTTCCCGGTTTAGGATCAGATTCCTGTTTGCTGACAGACCCTTCAACTATTGCTGTTGTAACTGTGTTCAAACTTGTACCCCCGTGCTTACCGTCATGAGTGCCACTATGTAAAGAAACAGCAGAATGCGCCCCATCGGTACCCACACCCTTATCCATTTTTAGACGTTTCGGAAACCTTAATGAATCCTCACCTGACTTATTCATTGTTTGATATTCTGTCAATGGACCATGCTTCACCCCTTTTCTCTGCTTCTTTGTATTGCTTCCAGAAGTATCACTGTCCGATCGGGAATTCTGTAGAAAATATAAACTGGAGAAGTCTTTAGTGCACCCCTCAAACTTTTATCCAAACCAATTTCCCTTTCATCAGTATCCGACAGTTCCCCTTCCTCTAAAGATACATCATCCTCATCCCGTGCCAAAGAACCTACCACCCCCTCTGTACTTCCGCTGCCACCCCTACCACTACTCCCAGGCAGCTCACCATCCCTGCCATCCCTCCAATTCACAACTGTCTTAAATCTAGCTGCTCTCCTGGCATCCAATGGTGTAGGAAATATCGCTGAAATACTCCTTGCGTTCTTGCTTCTGGCGTTGCAGGACGCCTGATGCCTGGTTGTTGAACTCTCACTGCCCTTTTTTGTGCATGACAGTATTGTGCCATCGGAGGACTGCAAGATGCCTGATTTTGCAGTCGTGTTCCTACAGTTCCCCTGCAATTTCAACAACCTGCCGACATCTGAAATGTCCTGCGGAATCCACACCCATTTGCCCTGCCCTTCGAGGCACGGAGAACCATAGCTTGAGTCACCCCCAACTGAGCAGGAATGTCCGGAGAAAACTAAGACAAATGTACTGGACCTGGCATGTCGTTAAGCTTATCAGACACAATGCCGGGCCCCGGGGGAAGCACAGTCGCAGACTAGTCTTCCCCCGGGGTCATTCGCGCGAGACCAAGGCTAGCTAGGGGGAAGGGGAGGAGTTAGTGGGGAGGTTATAAGTGCAGGGGAGGAAGGGAACTTCCTCTTCCTGCACTCAGCACCATCGGGAGGGTTGTGGAAAAGGTAGTGGGTTTAGTTCAGGTGGCCTTGTAGGGGGCAATTTTTCAGGCATTTTAGTGGCGAGGTTGCTGATCGGCGACGGGGAGCATTTGTGTGCCGGTAGGAGCGTCGGTGATTTTGCGATGGCGGAGGTCCCGGCAGAGGAGGTGAGGGCGGCATTGTTGGTCATAGCGAGGGCCAGACGTGAGGATTTACGGCCCCCACGCGAGTACCCTCAGCTGGAGCTTGTGGCCGCAGGGCAGGGGGCAGCCCATTCAGCACTGGCCCCTATAGTGGGGGGAGGCATCTGGAGAGTCTGGAGGAGCTCTGGGGGGGGGGAGGCATGAGTCCGGGGGGTGGGGGGGCTTGAAGTTGGTCTCGTGGAGTGCAGGGAGGGTGCTTAAGGAGACTAGCCTGGCAGCGCTGCAGGTTCTGGCGCCTGGGTGTGCTGGTAGGGGGGCAATGGTAGGACGCTCCCAGTGGCCTGTCTGCGGGGTATAAGGCGGGGCCCCCGGCCCCAGACAGCGGCGGGGGGGGCGCCGTGACAGCCAGGGGAGATAGGTGGGGGCGGCCTCCCTGGTTGTCCTGGGGAGGGTCGGTGGTCCTGCCCTGGGGGCCCCTCATGACTGGTATTGACACCTGGAGCGGGGTTCCAGGGCTAATGCCCGCCCCCTCCCGAGTTGGGGGGCCAGTGGCGTGGGGGGATGGGTCAGGAAGCAGAGGCTCCTGGCGCTATGGCAGGAGGCGAGGTGGGCCGGACGAACCGTGGCCCGGGTGGGAGCTGCCTGGGGGGATGAGTTTTAGGGACCCCCACACCGTAAGGGGAGTAGGTTGGCAGAGCAGGAGCAGTTTGGTAGGAAGGCGAGGGGCATGGAGGTGAGCAGAGGGGGTGCATGAAGTCAGGGGTCAGGTAGGGACGGCCAAGACGGCTCTGAGGCCCGATGGTGCTGGGGCCCACTCAGGCTGGAGCGACCTGAGGGGTGGGGTGGGGATCCAAGCCGGCAGTTGTCGGCAGAGGTCGGGGTGGCCTGGCGGGGCGCAAGACGGCTCCAAAACGCAGGCCGGAAGCAGCAGGGCGGTCCGCGGCGGCCGTCCCTCCAGCGCAGGATCGGGCTACGGCGACGTGTATGACTGGTGTGCGGAGAGCGCCTGCGGGAGTGGGCAAAGGTGTGCAGAGAGCGATGATGGCAGTGCTATGTGTGACTGTGGGTGGGGAGCCTGCATTGGACCTGGATTATGAGGATGAGAGCATGGAGCTTGAGGCCGGGGGGGTGAGGGATGACGAGGACGACAACAGAGGTTTTGGTGTTTTGCAGGTTTCGACGACGAAGGGCAAGGTTCGGGCGGTGGCAAGGAAGGTGTCGGCTCCTGGAGAGCGGCCCGTGAATTACGCTCCACATTAACAGGTGAGGGGTCTTGGTGGACGGCATGGGCCGAAGGGGGTAGGAGGAAGGTTTGTAGAGCGGTAGGTGTGGGGGATGGGTCAGTGCGGGAGCCAGGGGCACCAACGGGTGGTCCGCCTGCGGATGGTAAGAAGGCGGAGGGTAAGTCGTTGACTGCGACTGGGATGCGGACGGACAAAGGGGATGGGAAAAAGGCCGGAAAGCGAGAGAGGGAATGCAAAGGTACAGAAGGAGCTCCCTTACATGGGTTTGGCTGTGTCGCTGGGGTCTCATTTGTCGATGAAGACCATAGAGCAATTTGGAAACATTGAGTATGTGGGTGTTTTTAAGCTTGCACAGGGAGGTGCAGACGAAGGGAGGTTCTACAGAAGAGGAGTGGGAGCTGACTGGAAGTCCCAGGGTACCGGTAACAAGGGAGAATTGGACCTCTGCTTTCTTGAGTTAGGCCAGCATATACTGCGAGGAGTGTTTGGATAGGGCCATTGCGTTGTGGAAATATTTGGACATTATACGTGAGGCGCAAATGCAGTTTGGCGGTTTCGCTTGGTTGAGTTCTGATGAGGGTTTCAGGGCGAAAGGCAGTGCCAATCCAGATAAGAATTGGGGGGAAGTTGTCCGGGCACTATGGACGCAGTGGATGGACCCGGGCCAGGAGGCGGCATTGAGGTTTTTCTGGGGTTTCACGGAGGGCTTTTGGGTAGGCTATCAGGGTCCCAGAGTGCTGAGTTGGGCGGAGAGTTTGAAAGCTGCTACGGAATTGCCAGGAGTGGTGGATGCATGCTTGAGAAAGGAGGTTGAGGAAGGAGGGGTAGCCGGCCCATTTACTGATTGACCGATGGGTGATTTGCCCATTTCTCCACTGGGGGGGTACCGAAGAGGGAGGAAGGGGATTTCCGGATGATGTCTTTCGTGCATTCCTGCAGTGGGCCTTCCTAAAATTTAGCAGCTGTCGGGATGTCCCTTATTACCTGGATCTTGCCCATGGGGGGCTATTTCCTGTGCCCTGTTTGAACTCTTGGGTATATTCCTGCAGTGGGCCTTCATGAAATTTGGCTGAGGTCGGGATGTCACTTACTACCTGGATGATTCCCCCTTTTTTCTTGGGCGGATGGGCTCGGGAGTTTGTGGCAGGGTTTCAGGAGTTGGCAGTGCGGTTTGGTGTCCTTCTGGGGCCAGAAAAGATGGCTGGTCCCAGCTGCTGCTTGACGTTCCTGGGGATTGAGTTGGACTCGGTCCAGTGGCGGGCTCGCCTCCCTGTGTCTACAGCGGAAGAGGTTCGGGCATGTTTGCTGTGGGCAATTGGTGTGAAGAGGATTGCTTGAGGGCAGTGCAGGGGTTGCTGGTTTTTTCTTGAACTTTGCTTGCAGAGTAGGCATGGCGGGACGGGCGGTTTGGCGGCGGCCCGGCATGGCCATGTCGGGGGCAGTGTTTCCACGTCACAGGGTTCGGATCTCCATGGGGGTGCGGGCTGACTTGGGGACGTGGCTGACATTTCTGACTGAATTCAACTGAGTGTCGCTGGTCTTTGAAGCAGACAGGGCGGTTTGGCTATGTCAAAAATGTTCTCAGACACAGCGGGGTCAGCCAGGTTTGGCATCTGCTGGGAAGACAGGGGTGCGCGGTGAGCTGGCCGGCTCACAGGCTGAAAAAGGGGAGGGGCATTGCCTTTTTTGGAGTTTTTTCCTTTCCTGGTGGCTCTGGAGGTGTGGGGGGCTGGAATTCCAGAATATGTCCGTTCTTCTCCCCTTTTGACATCATGACAGTGTTTGAGTGGTCAAACGCCAGAGATCTGGGAGTGCTGAGGTTGCTGCGTAGGTTCATGTTGCAGTGCCTGTGCCTGAATGTGGTGTTTTGAGCCAAGCATGTCCCTGGACCGGATAATGACTTTGCTGAGGCTTTGTCGTGTTCGCAGTGGCAGCGGTTCTGGCTTCTGGCACCGGGAGCGGAGCTGTGCAAGACCGAGCTGCCGGCCGGCAGCTGGGCCATGGGGGAGTGAGAGTGGTAGGCCTGGGGGAGCACTCTATTGCCGTAGCAACGAGGAAGACGTGCAAGCTGGCGTGGGCTGAGTTTGGAGATTGTATGGGTGGTGATACGGTGCCAGGGGACCGGTCAGCAGTGGAACAGGGTGTGTGGCGTTTTGTTTTAGGATGCATTGCCAGAGGATTGACTGCGGCAACGATATCTGGGAAACTGGCAGGAGTGTCCTTTTATTGTACTTTGTTCTTAGGGTTTGATCCAACGACGGATGTGGTGTTCAGTAGCATGCTCCGAGGTAGGGGTAGAGAGCGTCAGAATGGGGGGTGGGAAGTTGCGGGAGGCAATCACTTTGAGTTGTTGGTTCGCCTGGTTAGGATGTTGCCAGAATGCTGTTATGACAGGTTTGGGGTGCAAGTTTTTCGGTTTGTGTGTGGTTTGGGTGTTTTTTGGGGCTTTTCGGGTGTCTGAGTTGTTGGGCACACGGTCCTGGGTTGGGAGGTATGAGGGGATACGGTTGGAGGGTGTACGTTTGGGGTTTTGGCTGGGGTATTCTAGGATGGATCAGTTGGGCAGGGGTAAGCGTGTCGGGCTGGGTGAGCCAGTTGGGGGGTGAAAGGGGTGTGCCCGGTGGTGTACTGGAGGCTGTTTTCAGCCGCATCGCTTGAGAGGATGGGAGAGATTTTCTGTCATGAGTCTGGTTTGCGGGTGACGTCTAGGCAGTTGCTTGCGGGGATGCGCGTGGCTTTGCTGCGTCTGGGGCTTGAGCCGGTAAGGTTTGGACTCACTCTTTTCGCATTGGGGCCGCGACAGCTGTGGCCCGTTTGGGGTGGTCATGGGAGAGGATTCGACAGATTGGGAGATGGAGGTCACGGTGCTGTGGGAGATATGTGCGAGGGTGATGGGAAGGTGTGCGTTGCTGTTGATGGTTTAGGGTTTTTTCGGTGGTCTAACATATCTTTCTTTCGTAGGTTGCGTGGGCGCACCGGGGGCCAGGACGGTCACCTGGATTGTGGGGCATTCCTTTGTGCACTGGGCATCAACGTATGCGGACCAGCAGGTGTACGGTCGTCACCTGGGACTGGAAGGACATCAACATGAGGTGCATTGGTGGGGAAAAGGGGGATGCGATGGCGGGCACTACTGCCTTGGCTCGCAAGGATGGTTCCGTAAAAGGATGTCAGGACTTGTTGCTAATCCATTTGGTGGACATTGACCCGGTGCAGCTCTCGGGTTTGGCGCCCCTGCAGCTGAGGCAAAGGGACGTGGGAGTGATCAAAGTATGGCTTGCTGGGAATGGCATAGCCTGGACTGAACTTGTCCCCAGGGAAGTTTGGAGGAGTGCAATGAAGCACGGTGCCATTGAGAGAGCACGAAGGAAACTTAGGGCGATGCGACTGTTCGGTGGTGACAGGGTCATACAGGTGATCTCAAGGGGGTTTTCGACTGGAGGAACCCTTACTGTTCGGGGATGACGGTGTGCATCTGTCACGTTTGGGGAATGCGTATTACATGATGGAGATGAGGGATGTGGTCAGTAGGTTGTGGAACGTGGCGATCTGGTGCCGTAGGCCGATGTGGAAGGGGTTTGAGGTATGCACTTGAGGCCGACTGGTAGCGGGGGGGTGGGGCAGTGAACCGCCCTACAGGGGGTTCACTGGTTGGCGATACTTTGGAGGGACAGGGGGGTCAAGAGCGGGCGCACCCATCCCTTGGGGGGGAAGTTCGAATGATCTGAGGAACTGAGAGCATGACGGGAATGTCAGAGGTATCGGGATATGAGGACAGGTGAATTTGTGAATCGGATGAGGTACGGTATGGAATGGAGCGGTTGGTGTATGAGGGAGAGTGTGAGGTATTGAAGAGTGATATTGGGGGGTTTGTTTATAATGTTGATGTTGGTTATTTGTTACTGTTATGCAGCCTGGTCTAATAAAATGGCCTTTTACGCTTTAACACCTGCGTGGCCTGTTTATTGCGCGATGCCGGGCCCCGGGGGAAGCACAGTCGCAGACTAGTCTTCCCCCGGGGTCATTCGCGCGAGACCAAGGCTAGCTAGGGGGAAGGGGAGGAGTTAGTGGGGAGGTTATAAGTGCAGGGGAGGAAGGGAACTTCCTCTTCCTGCACTCAGCACCATCGGGAGGGTTGTGGAAAAGGCCACCCACCCACCCTGCAGTTATAGGGTTCGGTGATGGGTTGGCTTGGCGTGCCAGTTTAGGCCAGAGCTGCTGTAGGCGATACTTTGGAGGGACAGGGGGGTCAAGAGCGGGCGCACCCATCCCTTGGGGGGGAAGTTCGAATGATCTGAGGAACTGAGAGCATGACGGGAATGTCAGAGGTATCGGGATATGAGGACAGGTGAATTTGTGAATCGGATGAGGTACGGTATGGAATGGAGCGGTTGGTGTATGAGGGAGAGTGTGAGGTATTGAAGAGTGATATTGGGGGGTTTGTTTATAATGTTGATGTTGGTTATTTGTTACTGTTATGCAGCCTGGTCTAATAAAATGGCCTTTTACGCTTTAACACCTGCGTGGCCTGTTTATTGCGCGAGAGTGCTGTGTGTGGTTAAAACCTGCCCACACTCCAATTTGTTGGAAGAAACGTCCTGACTCACAAGAGCATCACCATGTCCAGACGATATCACAGGTGCTCAACCCCTGTCTAGCTTAACTGACTGTGAAAGACCAATGTCTCCTGCCTTAAACCGGCCGAAAATACAACATTTTTTGCTGGCATCCACAGTAGCAGTAGTCAAGGTGGGCTTATTCTCAACATGGCCACCAGATGGAGTATTTTGCCTATTTTCAGCCCTCTTAGAGCGAACCTGGGTCAAAAGTTTGCTCTTTTTAAAATTGGACCGTCTATTTATAGATATATTAGGTAGTACTGTACGTGTGCGCACTCTGCCTCGCCTTCCTTTCAAAGTATTTGCCTCATTGGTGGCAGTCTGGGACTCGGGAGCCAGTACCTGCGTATTGTGAGAAGCCTTGTTCTTTACGTCCTGAAAATTAGAGGCCTCGCCTTTATCTGAAGGTGACTGCGAGCCCTCACTAGACAGACAGGCAGCAACAGCTCCTGAGACGCCGGCTGCCGCTCCCCTCGCTCCAAGCCGACCCACGCCTGTGACAGCGTGCCCGGCACGAGCAAGTCTTCTTGTCCTGCAGCGGCCAACATGCGGAGCGCTTCTCGCACCGAAGCGGAAGCGTGCTCCATGACAATAATTTATTAGATGCCACGCCAAAACTCCAACCGCCTCTCTCGCCTTCCCCTCTCACAACGCACGAAGTTGCTAGAGCCTAACGCTCGCGTCTCGTGCCCCCTGGCCAATCCCCGCAGCCCCCTGTCCCACACGCAACGTAGGGGCATACCACCGCCAGAAACTGCCCGGGGGTGAACAGTCTGCGAGTGTCACCCTCAGGAGCCCATAGGCTTCTGCACTGCTGGCCCTCGGCTCTGGAACAGCCTCTCCAGAGACTTCCCCCTCCACCCCCTTGTGCTGCTGGTCAGAGCCATGCTTGTGTACTCACAATCACTCGAGGGCACCAGTTACAACATTACACAAGGTCGCATTCATTGTTTATAGGCAATGAGGATAGGGTGACCAACTGGCATTGGTGCAAATTCAGGACGGGGAGTGTAAAAATTCAGGACAAAGGGTCAAAATTCAGGACACAAATTCAGGACAGGAGGTCAAAATTCAGGACAAAACTTCAGGACAATAGGTAAGTTTTACAGACACATCAGAGGTCGCGCAATAGTATATAAGTAAGCCCAGCCATTTCCAAACATATTCAACCATTTGCAAACCTATCCATCATGTATCCTTCCATCTATCATTTCACTCATCCATCCCTTCATCCATCCTTTCACTCATCCATCATCCATCCATCCACCCTTTTACCCTATCCATCTGTACACTTATCCATCCACTCTTCATCCCATCCATCCATTCACTCATCCATCCAGCCATTTACCCTTTCACCAATCCAGCCATCCTTTCACTTACTAATCCTTCCACCCATCCACTCGTTTAGTCGTCCATCCATCCTCCCTTTCTCTCTCCATCGACCTTTTCACTTAGCCAACCTTCCTTCCTTCCATCCATCCATCTACTCATCCACTCATGAATCCATCCATTGACCCTATCACTCATCCATCTATCATTTCACTCCTTCACACATCTATTCATCCTTTTGTCCATCTACCCTCCCTTTCACTCACTCATCCATCCTTACATCCACCCTTTCACTCATACGTCCATTCATTCACCCTTGCACTTATCAATCCATCAATCCATCCATCATTTCACTCATCCACCCACCCATCATCCACCCAACCATCCACCCACCATCCACCCACCCATCCACTCACTCACCCACCCATCCACTCATCCATCCATCCTTTCACCCACCCACTCCTCATCCATCCTTTCACCCACCCACTCTCCATCCATCCTTTCACCCACCCATTCCTCATCCATCCATCCTTCCCCTCATCATCCAGCCATCCTTCCCCTCATCATCCACCCATCCTTCCTTCCTTCCACCCACCCACTCATCATCCATCTATCCATCCTTCCTTCCCCTCCATCCATCCCCTCATCCATCCTTCCCCTCCATCCTTCCCCTCCATCCATCCATCCTTCCCCTCATCATCCATCCTTCCCCTCATCATCCATCCATCCTTCCTTCCACCCACCCACTCATCATCCATCTATCCATCCTTCCTTCCCCTCCATCCATCCATCCATCCCCTCATCCATCCTTCCCCTCCATCCATCCTTCCCCTCATCATCCATCCATCCTTCCCCTCATCATCCATCCATCCTTCCTTCCACCCACCCACTCATCATCCATCTATCCATCCTTCCTTCCCCTCCATCCATCCATCCCCTCATCCATCCTTCCCCTCCATCCATCCATCCTTCCCCTCATCATCCATCCATTCATTCACCCACTCATCCATCCATCCTTCCCCTCCATCCATCCCCTCATCCATCCTTCCCCTCATCCATCCATCCTTCCTTCCCCCATCCATCCATCCTTCCCCTCATCCATCCATCCCCTCATCATCCATCCATCCTTCCCCTCATCATCCATCCTTCCACCCACTCATCATCCATCCATCCTTCCTTCCCCTCATCCATCCATCCTTCCCCTCATCCATCCATCCTTCCCCTCATCCATCCTTCCTTTCATCCATCATCCATCTTTCCCCTCATCCATCCATCCTTCCCCTCATCCATCCATCCTTCCCCTCATCCATCCATCCTTCCCCTCATCCATCCATCCTTCCCCTCATCCATCCATCCTTCCCCTCCATCCATCCATCCTTCCCCTCATCCATATTTCCCCTCATCCATCATCCAGCTACCCTTCCACCCATACATCCAGCTATTTACATTTTCTCTCATCCATCCTTCCCCTCATTCATCAATCCATCCTCTCTCATTATCCATGTATTCACTCTTTCATTCATCCATTTACCCTTTCTCTAATTCATCCAGCCATCCAGCCATCCAGCCATCCCTTCACTTACTTACTCGCCCACCTTTCCATATTAATTTTGAGCTGAGCCCTTTTGAGAAGAGGCCCATCAAGAACTTCTGGACTGGGACAGAAGCCACCCAGGGCAGAGACATGATCCACCACAGGGGGGACAAGAGCCATCACAGGAGGGGGAACAGGATCCACCAGGGTGGGCACAGGGGTGGGCATGCAGTATTCAAGTATCATCTTGGGCTCCTCGCGCCCTCCTGCACAAGAGGCTCTCTGTCCAAAATGCCATCCCCCACTGTGATGTACAGTACTTACAGGAGATACTCTAAGAGAAGTGATTGAACTGATTGTCCTCCATACTTTGTCAATCAGTGTAGGTGCGATTGTACCTTTTCTTTATTGTATTACATTATAGACTGCATGTTCAAGGAACCGAGGTTTGCTTACAATTTAGTGACAGTAATTAATCTATGTGAAGAGAACCACGTGCTGCCTCGGTGTAATCTGGCGGAGTCTAGGGTGTTTGGGGCCCCTCTAAATTGCAGAGGTGTGACGCATTCAGGGCTGTTTGCATCTGAATAGATGCCTCTGCTCCTGAACCTGCAGCCAATCCTCTCAGTCGCCTTCGAGCACCTCTTAACAGCTCATCGAGGGCTGCAGGTGTCACGGCTGCCATCCCGCTGTGCCTTCCAATGCTGCTAGATATCTGCGCTTTGATACTGCATCGGAGTCAAGAAGGGAGGTGGGGGCAAGCTGTGCCGGCGTTAGGGTGGGGCGACCAGGGCCCGGCTAAAATGACGGACAAATGGCGTCCGTTAAAGAATCCTTCACGGACAACGGACAGACGGCCAAAATTACGGACTGTCCGTGAAATTTACGGACGGTTGGTCACCCTAAATGAGGATATTAAACACTTTGCCCATAATCACAGGATGTTGAGTGAACCTCGGGACTCCAACGGGGTTCTCCAGCTGCAAAGTTGGCACATCCTGGTTAGGGGGCAAGTAGAAGCCATATGAAAACGCTCAGCTCGAGGTTCCAACAGGACCTCGAGTTGAGACCGAGCCATGCTTCAGGCTTGACCTTGGCTCGAGCTTAGAGTGGCTCATCCACCTCTACATTTTTTACTCACCACTTCAAAGGCAGACCTAAGTGTCTGTATTAGGACCCAAGTAACCCATTCCATGCTGCGTCACAGGGCCAAACGGCAAACACTGCATTAGCTGCCACCCATGAAGCCGTAGAAGTAGAACCAAGGAATCTATGACTGCATGGGTGGGTATTATGAATGCGCAAGTTCGTCTGTTTTGTCAGTCCACAGATCTCTTAACACTATCCCCCCACAACACTAATGTATTTAACTTGCTTACAAACTTTGTACAGAGCAAAATACCGCCGCTTTCCAGTTATCTATTGTTACCCGTCAGTCTCATTGGGAATATTTCCACCTTCTGTTTAATGCTGACTATATCCTGTACATTTTCCACTGGGAATAATAAGTGTAATTCTCATGCAGCGTACCAGCACCACCCAAAGGTCGAAGAGGACAGACAAGTTCAAGGAGCTTGAAGTACTCCTGTGCTTGGTAATAGGCAGCCGCGTTTGTTCCACGTACCTCAGCTTATCTCTGCCCAGTGGCGCCTTCAGCAGGTGCCCTGCTCACTATACATGAGTGGTTCCGTTAGGCGGGCCTGATGCAGCTGCTAATAACTGTTGAAAGGATGACTCGCAGTGGGGTGGGGTGCGCGCATGCGGGTATTCTGGGGCGTGGCAAGTTGAAATCTGCGCACGCTGCCTGCTGCTGCGCAGCCCCTACCTCCAGAACAACCAAAATTCAGCGCAATGTATGACTCAGTGTCCTTCGGCACCGGGCACTGGCGGCAACACTCACCTAAAGGCTGCCATCAATAAACATTTAATGATTTTTCACTCGGGACTTGAGATGGTCACGAGAACATCACTCTGCGGCTGCTCCGAGGTAAACAAAATTAAACATATCAATGCAATATATTCATTATGTCACCACCAAGTGCAGCAGATGGGTGTCGAGTGTAGACCCAGCCCTGATAAGAAAGTGCCGGTGTTAAGCACCGGAAAGCACCGGCACAAATTAAGCACTGTTGACAGCAGTAGACAATCATTTATGCTGAAAACCTTTAGCTTTGTCTCTGGTTGTATACAAGTGATGTAAGAGACTTTACTTGGAAGAATTACCTAGCAGGATTTGTAGTCCATAAAAAGGCAGCTGATGTGTTGGGCATATTATGTAACATATAGTGTTTCTGAGAACCATTGAAAGACCAGCGTGAGGTTTCTGCTTTCAACTCAAATACGACCTTCCTGATCATTGTCTGTGCCATGACTTGCCGGAAGCTATTGAATCTCCACAAACCTCCTGGCCTGAGCTCCCAACACCCTTGCCAAAGTTGACAAGCCTTGATATACCGCCACCTCAGACTGCCATCCCATTCCCTCTGAAGTCAAGTAGTCTTACAGCTTCTCCTCCTAAGCAGTCAATCGGCATATCTCAACTTGCTCAGCTCTCAGCTGCTGAAAGGAATAAAGATCCAACCAAAAGAGGCCCTCTCTGCCAAAGATGTAAGGATTCTACTGTTATTGATTTTATATCCCCTTTGGTGTTAAGGGATAGCTGTATCTAATCAATCAATCAAGCAATCAATCTGGGTTGGTGAAGCGCAACTACTCACCCGTGATGTCTTAAGGCGCTGGGGAGGGGGGGGCAGGGCAGGGCAGGGCAGGGGGGGCAGGAGGCAGGGCAGGGGGGCCACTCTGTAGAGTGCTGTGGTCATATGAAGAGCCAGGTCTTGAGGTCCTTCCTAAAACAGGCAATGTGGAAGATTGCTGGATGTGGATGGGTACGGTGTTCCAAGCTTTGGCCGCAAGGCAGGAGAAGGACTTTCCTCCCATTCTAGTCTTGTTGATACGAGGGATGGTGGCCAGAGAGATCTGGGCTGATCAGAGGTGTCTTTTGGGTGCGTGGAAGGAGAGGCGACTATTCAGGTATGCAGGTGTGTTGTTGTGAAGGGCCTTGTATGCGTGGGTGAGGAAGTTGAAGGTTATTCTTCTTTCGACTGGATTCTGTCATTGGGCGGTCTCGAAAGAGCAGTTGATCGTCCGATGTAGTTCAGGTGCGATGGCAGAGGTGTCTCTGTGGAAGATGTGGTGTGGGCAGGGGTCTGATTGTGCTCCGAAGTGGTTGCTTTTTATGGTCTTCGAGTTGTCTTCAGTCGTGAGCGGAATCCATTTGAGTAGGGTCTGTTGGGTGATGTTGCATGAGGGAGAGCTGGAGCAGTGAGGTGGTCTTGGTTGTCAAAGTTGTTTTAGATCATCCTAATCTTGTGGTGGAAGAAGGTGCTGAGTCTGTTGCAGAGGCCTTGGGAGTGTGGGACTTCTGTTGTTTCACTGCAAGGTTTGGCGAATTCCTTGATGACAGAGAAGAGCCTCTTTGTTGTTGTGTGCGTTGGTGAGGATTCTGTCTTGGAGGGAATTCTTCCTTGTGGATTTGATGAGTTGGTGGTGTGCGATAGTGGCTGCTTTTTAGGTGGCACGTGTTTCTAGGGTTTTGTTGTTCCTCCATGTCTTTTCGAGTCGTTCACATCAGTGTCTGGATCCTTGGAATGCAGGAGTGGCCCAGCTTGCTTTTTTGATGTGTCTTCCGGTGGCGTTCTTGAGGGGGTGAGTGTGTTGGTGCAATTCATGATCCAGAGGTGGAGGTTCCTTGCTCCGGTGCTTGCGTCTGATGTGGTCGGTGGTAGGGTGCTGACGAGGGCGGAGGTGAGCTGGTCTTTGGTTACTTTGTTCCAGCTTCTGCCGAGGGTTGGTGGGAATGCTTATGTACAATGGTTTTTTTGAAGGAGAAGGGGATGCAGTGGTGATCTGTCTAGAGGAGTTCTATGGTGTGACTAAGGGAGATACTGTTTCCTCTGGTGGAGATGGAGTCGAGTGTGTCCCGGTGTGTGCGTGGGGGCGGTGACTAATTTATTCAGCCCTAAGTTGGTGAGGTTCTCTAGGAGGGAGACTGAATTTGAGTCGCCGTAGTTATCTAGGTGGAAGTTTAAATTTCCGAGTAGGATGTAGTCTGTGGATGCGAGGACATGTGCTGCGATGAAGTTGGTGATGGCATCAGTAAAGCATGCGCAGGGCGGGGTGGTCTGTAGATGAGGGTCCCGCGGAGAGTTGTTTTGGGGTTGGTCTGGATCTGGAAGTGGAGGTGCTCCATGAGGTTTGTTGTGTCATCCGGAAGGGGGGGTCATGCGGGGTGCTTTTGTGAATGAATGCAGTGCCTCCTCCTGGACTTCTGGGGCGGTCCTTACACAAGATCTTGTATCTGTCAGGAATGGTGGTGGTGATGTTGGGGGCAGAGTTGGCATTGGTCCAGGTTTCCTTGAGGAAGGTGATGTCAGGCAAGTAGGTGTTGAGGAGGTCCCAGACTTCTATTACATGCTTCTGTAGGTAACATACGTTGAGGAGGATGCAGTTGAGTGGTTTGTGAGCTGTGAAGTCCAGTAGGCTGGGAGATGCTGCTGGGGTATGGAGGTGGGTGAAGGTGCAGCAGCAGTGTAGACAGGAGAGAGAGCTGTGGGTGTTGGTGGGTGTTGAGAGCTGGGAGTTGTTGTTGCATCTGGGGTTGAGTTTGTGGAGGGTGCTGGAGCTGTGGTGGAGGTGGGTCAGAGGACCAGGGTCCCAGTTACTTGTGGAGAAGTGTGGCTCACTGGTTAGAGGAGGCAGACCTGGAAGCAGAGGTCAGCCCGGGACCAGGGTTCAATTCCCGGCTCGGCGGGGTCTTGAGTCCTAAAATGTCCATGGACTCGACAATTCTCGCTCCGGTGCCTACTGGATTCACGGGGTCACACTCTGCGACTCTGGGCAATAGCTTCCTTAATCTCCACAATGGCCCCTCGCGGCGGGATGCCTGGCTTTCACCTTACGGATACCCTGCCGGGGTTATCTCACAGGGGAATACCAGGACGGGTTCCCTAAGCAAGCGCTTAGAAACCGCTTGGTGATTTGCGCTATATAAATTCCTGTACATTTGCATTTACTTGTCGGGTCGCGGATGCGTGCAGACGGGCTTGCCATAGGCACATCAGTGGTGTGCAGCCGTGCAGCATCTGCCATTAAGAAGGGATTGAGGGAGGGCGGGTCAGCTGGGAGGCGGGAGCAGAAAGGACACACTGGAGGGGGGAGGGACCGTGGGGGCAGCAGTGCTGGGGGAAAAAGGAAAGAGCAAAAGGGAAAGAGTGAAAAATGAAAGAAAGAGCAAAAAGAGGGAGTGAAAAACGGAGGGGAAAGCGTGAAAAACAAAAAAGAGCAAAAAGAGGAGAAAAGTGAAAAAGGGGCACAAATGAAGAGACAACAAAGGCAGAACAACAGAAGAGCAGAGTACTCTCCCACTGGACCACCAAGAATGATGTGCAGGCAGGAGCCTGCGGGTGGAGGATGGTCTCGAACACCCTGCAATGGATCTCAGAGGGTGGGGTGGCACTTAGTGGGGAAGGGGAAACAGCAGTTACACCGCAAGCGGTACAATGCATACCATTACCCGGCATGCTGTTGCAACGCAAAAGGTGTTTAGCAGTGGATAGAAGGTGTTGGATTTAACTCCAACACCTTCCCTACTATTGCACAAACTGTAGTTGGAATAGTAATTTAAACTAGTCCAACTTCGCTCTGCTGAAATCTTTGTACCTGCCGGGACCCTGTGCTCTGTTTCCTGAATCTTTGTGCTGCGCCTCGCGGTACCCGCTTCGTGGGTCCCGCTTCGTGGGGTTTGCCGCAGCAGGTCCGTGGCCACTGGAAGTGTTGGCCCCTTGGAGTCTGCTGTGGGTGTGTGAGTGTAGGCAGGGCTGCGAGCAGCGGGACTGGGACTACATCTCCCAGGAGTCCCCGCTAGCCCGAATTGCCACCACCTGGGCCACTCTCCTTGCTTGCCCCGCCCCACCAACGAACTTAAAATCCCCAGCATTTGGAATCATTTTGGGACGCTCTGCTGAAATCTTTGTACCTGCCGGGACCCTGTGCTCTGTTTCCTGAATCTTTGTGCTGCGCCTCGTGGTACCCGCTTCGCGGGTCCCGCTTCTTGGGGTGTGCTGCAGCGGGTCCGTGGCCACTGGAAGTGTTGGCCCCTTGGAGTCTGCTGTGGGTGTGTGAGTGTAGGCAGGGCTGCGAGCAGCGGGACCGGGACTACATCTCCCAGGAGTCCCCGCTAGCCCGAATTGCCACCACCTGGGCCGCTCTCCCTGCTTGCCCAGCCCCACCAACGAACTTAAAATCCCCAGCATTTGGAATCATTTTGGGACGCTTGCTGAAATCTTTGTACCTGCCGGGACCCTGTGCTCTGTTTCCTGAATCTTTGTGCTGCGCCTCGTGGTACCCGCTTCGCGGGTCCCGCTTCGTGGGGTGTGCTGCAGCAGGTCCGTGGCCACTGGAAGTGTTGGCCCCTTGGAGTCTGCTGTGGGTGTGTGAGTGGAGGCAGGGCTGCGAGCAGCGGGACCGGGACTACATCTCCCAGGAGTCCCCGCTAGCCCGAATTGCCACCACCTGGGCCGCTCTCCCTGCTTGCCCCGCCCCACCAACGAACTTAAAATCCCCAGCATTTGGAATCATTTTGGGACGGTCTGCTGAAATCTTTGTACCTGCCGGGACCCTGTGCTCTGTTTCCTGAATCTTTGTGCTGCGCCTCGCGGTACCCGCTTCGCGGGTCCCGCTTCATGGGGTTTGCTGCAGCGAGTCCGTGGCCACAGGAAGTGTTGGCCCCTTGGAGTCTGCTGTGGGTGTGTGAATGTAGGCAGGGCTGCGAGCAGCGGGACCGGGACTACATCTCCCAGGAGTCCCCGCTAGCCCGAATTGCCACCACCTGGGCCGCTCTCCCTGCTTGCCCCGCCCCACCAACGAACTTAAAATCCCCAGCATTTGGAATAATTTTGGGACGCTCTGCTGAAAGCTTTGTACCTGCCGGGACCCTGTGCTCTGTTTCCTGAATCTTTGTGCTGCGCTTCGCGGGTCCCGCTTCGTGGGGTGTGCTGCAGCGGGTCCGTGGCCACTGGAAGTGTTGGCCCCTTGGAGTCTGCTGTGGGTGTGTGGGTGTAGGCAGGGCTGCGAGCAGCGGGACCGGGACTACATCTCCCAGGAGTCCCCGCTAGCCCGAATTGCCACCACCTGGGCCGCTCTCCCTGCTTGCCCCGCCCCACCAACGAACTTAAAATCCCCAGCATTTGGAATCATTTTGGGACGCTCTGCTGAAATCTTTGTACCTGCCAGGACCCTGTGCTCTGTTTCCTGAATCTTTGTGCTGCGCCTCGCAGTACCCGCTTCTCGGGTCCCGCTTCGTTGGGTGTGCTGCAAAGGGTCCGTGGCCACTGGAAGTGTTGGCCCCTTGGAGTCTGCTGTGGGTGTGTGAGTGTAGGCAGGGCTGCGAGCAGCGGGACCGGGACTACATCTCCCAGGAGTCCCCGCTAGCCCGAATTGCCACCACCTGGGCCGCTCTCCCTGCTTGCCCCGCCCCACCAACGAACTTAAAATCCCCAGCATTTGGAATCATTTTGGGACGCTCTGCTGAAATCTTTGTACCTGCCGGGACCCTGTGCTCTGTTTCCTGAATCTTTGTGCTGCGCCTCGCGGTACCCGCTTCGCCGGTCCCGCTTCTTGGGGTGTGCTGCAGCGGGTCCGTGGCCACTGGAAGTGTTGGCCCCTTGGAGTCTGCTGTGGGTGTGTGAGTGTAGGCAGGGCTGCGAGCAGCGGGACTGGGACTACATCTCCCAGAAGTCCCCGCTAGCCCGAATTGCCACCACCTGGGCCACTCTCCCTGCTTGCCCCGCCCCACCAACGAACTTAAAATCCCCAGCATTTGGATTCATTTTGGGACGCTCTGCTGAAATCTTTGTACCTGCCGGGACCCTGTGCTCTGTTTCCTGAATCTTTGTGCTGCGCCTCGCGGTACTCGCTTCGCGGGTCCCGCTTCTTGGGGTGTGCTGCAGCGGGTCCGTGGCCACTGGAAATGTTGGCCCCTTGGAGTCTGCTGTGGGTGTGTGAGTGTAGGCAGGGCTGCGAGCAGCGGGACCGGGACTACATCTCCCAGGAGTCCCCGCTAGCCCGAATTGCCACCACCTGGGCCGCTCTCCCTGCTTGCCCAGCCCCACCAACGAACTTAAAATCCCCAGCATTTGGAATCATTTCGGGACGCTCTGCTGAAATCTTTGTACCTGCCGGGACCCTGTGCTCTGTTTCCTGAATCTTTGTGCTGCGCCTCGCGGTACCCGCTTCGCGGGTCCCGCTTCATGGGGTTTGCTGCAGCGAGTCCGTGGCCACTGGAAGTGTTGGCCCCTTGGAGTCTGCTGTGGGTGTGTGAATGTAGGCAGGGCTGCGAGCAGCGGGACCGGGACTACATCTCCCAGGAGTCCCGCGCTAGCCCGAATTGCCACCACCTGGGCCGCTCTCCCTGCTTGCCCCGCCCCACCAACGAACTTAAAATCCCCAGCATTTGGAATCATTTTGGGACGCTCTGCTGAAAGCTTTGTACCTGCCGGGACCCTGTGCTCTGTTTCCTGAATCTTTGTGCTGCGCCTCGCGGTACCCGCTTTGCGGGTCCCGCTTTGTGGGGTGTGCTGCAGCGGGTCCGTGGCCACTGGAAGTGTTGGCCCCTTGGAGTCTGCTGTGGGTGTGTGAGTGTAGGCAGGGCTGCGAGCAGCGGGACCGGGACTACATCCCCCAGGAGTCCCCGCTAGCCCGAATTGCCACCACCTGGGCCGCTCTCCCTGCTTGCCCCGCCTCACCAACGAACTTAAAATCCCCAGCATTTGGAATCATTTTGGGACGCTCTGCTGAAAGCTTTGTACCTGTCGGGACCCTGTGCTCTGTTTCCTGAATCTTTGTGCTGCGCTTCGCGGGTCCCGCTTCGTGGGGTGTGCTGCAGCGGGTCCATGGCCACTGGAAGTGTTGGCCCCTTGGAGTCTGCTGTGGGTGTGTGGGTGTAGGCAGGGCTGCGAGCAGCGGGACCGGGACTACATCTCCCAGGAGTCCCCGCTAGCCCGAATTGCCACCACCTGGGCCGCTCTCCCTGCTTGCCCCGCCCCACCAACGAACTTAAAATCCCCAGCATTTGGAATCATTTTGGTACGCTCTGCTGAAATCTTTGTACCTGCCAGGACCCTGTGCTCTGTTTCCTGAATCTTTGTGCTGCGCCTCACGGTACCCGCTTCGCGGGTCCCCCTTCGTGGGGTGTGCTGCAGCGGGTCCGTGGCCACTGGAAGTGTTGGCCCCTTGGAGTCTGCTGTGGGTGTGTGAGTGTAGGCAGGGCTGCGAGCAGCGGGACCGGGACTACATCTCCCAGGAGTCCCCGCTAGCCCGAATTGCCACCACCTGGGCCGCTCTCCCTGCTTGCCCCGCCCCACCAACGAACTTAAAATCCCCAGCATTTGGAATCATTTTGGGACGCTCTGCTGAAATCTTTGTACCTGCCGGGACCCTGTGCTCTGTTTCCTGAATCTTTGTGCTGCGCCTCGCGGTACCCGCTTCGCAGGTCCCGCTTCATGGGGTGTGCTGCAGCGGGTCCGTGGCCACTGGAAGTGTTGGCCCCTTGGAGTCTGCTGTGGGTGTGTGAGTGTAGGCAGGGCTGCGAGCAGCGGGACCGGGACTACATCTCCCAAGAGTCCCCGCTAGCCCGAATTGCCACCACCTGGGCCGCTCTCCCTGCTTGCCCCGCCCCACCAACGAACTTAAAATCCCCAGCATTTGGAATCATTTTGGGACGCTCTGCTGAAATCTTTGTACCTGCCGGGACCCTGTGCTCTGTTTCCTGAATCTTTGTGCTGCGCCTCGCGGTACCCGCTTCGCGGGTCCCGCTTCTTGGGGTTTGCTGCAGCGGGTCCGTGGCCACTGGAAGTGTTGGCCCCTTGGAGTCTGCTGTGGGTGTGTGAGTGTAGGCAGGGCTGCGAGCAGCGGGACCGGGACTACATCTCCCAGGAGTCCCCGCTAGCCCGAATTGCCACCACCTGGGCCGCTCTCCCTGCTTGCCCAGCCCCACCAACGAACTTAAAATCCCCAGTAATTGGAATCATTTCGGGACGCTCTGCTGAAATCTTTGTACCTGCCGGGACCCTGTGCTCTGTTTCCTGAATCTTTGTGCTGCGCCTCGCGGTACCCGCTTTGCGGGTCCCGCTTCGTGGGGTGTGCTGCAGCGGGTCCGTGGCCACTGGAAGTGTTGGCCCCTTGGAGTCTGCTGTGGGTGTGTGAGTGTAGGCAGGGCTGCGAGCAGCCGGACCAGGACTACATCCTCCAGGAGTCCCCGCTAGCCCGAATTGCCACCACCTGGGCCGCTCTCCCTGCTTGCCCCGCCCCACTAACCAAAGTCCCTATAATAACAATCTGTTACCCCCGCTGCGCGGGAGCGTCCCGGGAGAAGCCCGGGACAAGGGCGGGGCCGTCTGCGGCCGTCCGCGGTCGGGCGAGGTTGGGTTGGGCCACCCTCCTTGGCTTTTTTTGTCCCTATTAAGTGAGTAATCGTGAACACATAGGTATTTGTTTTCTTTTTAATTACTGTTACTAGATGTTGTCATCATGCCCCTACGTTCCGGGAAGGAACGTTCCGTCCAACTACAGACCACTAAGGGGGTAGTTACTGGGCCCCTGGATGCTTTTATTACCAAGGCCACTGGAATCCTGGAGAAGGAGATTGCCTTTGCGGAAAAAAGGCTCTCTTTTGACCTGATTAGCGGGAAACGCTCTTCGTTAGGACCCCTTGCAATAGCACCAAGTCCTAAAAACATGGCACCAGGTACTATTTCATCCCTGGTTCCAGTTTTGGTGGATATACACTGCGAGGCGGAGGGCCCGTCTTTGATTCCCACCGATAGTGATATGAGTTCTAGTGAGCACTCCAGGAGTGTGGAGGCGGGGAGTGAACACTTGGTTAGCCAATCACAATTAGATCCCTCGTCTTCCGGGGACTCTCCAATCCTTCTTTCTGGTAAAAGGAAATGTCGAAAACGCAGGAAGGATTGCCAGAGGGGAGGTATCTCGAAAATACCCAAACTAATCGACTCTCAGCGGCTCCCAATTAATTTAGAACCCTACTCCACTTCGCAGCCCCCGCTGACAGATCGGGATCTCCCACGGCCCTCATTAGTCCAACTTGGTTCTTCTGACCCCTATCCCGTGAGTTGTAGTGGTGATGAGGGTTTACTTGGAAAAATGGAAGTATTATTTAAAACGCTTATGCTTCCTCTATTGGAAAGAACTAGAATAATGCATTCAAAACTGGATATACTGGAGAACCTTGTTAATATTAACACTGGTTTGCTAAAAAGCCTGGTTAATGACCAAAAGGCTTTGCCCAACACTACCTGTACTATTAAATCTAGTCCAACTTCCAGCATCCGCCCCCAACAAAGTCGAGGTAAAGTTTTGCGTTGTAACGTCACATTACTGTGGTGGAGCTGCATGGGGAGAGCAGTCACACTGACCAGGTCAGTGGTCTTGCTCTTCTTGCCGGGCAGTGACTGCCATTCAGTAGGAATCTGGGGAGGGCAGGTCAGCTGGAAGGCGGGAATGGGAAGGACACACTGGAGGGGGAATGGGGCAGCAGCGGGAGAAAACAAGGGAAAGAGTGAAATTTGAAAGAGCAAAAAAAGGGAAAGAGTGAAAAACAAAGGAGAGAGCAATAAAGGGGCACAAAAGAAAAGGCAAGAAAGGTAGAGCAGCAGAAGAGCAGAATGCTCTCCCACTGGACCACCAGGGATGAGGTGTGGACATGAGCCTGCGGGTGGAGGAGGGCCCGAGCACACTGCAACAGAGCTCGGGGGCAACATTTAGTGGTGGAGCTGCACGGGGAGAGCAGTCACACCGATCAAGTTATGGTCATATGATTTTAGCTGGTAGGATCAGCCACTGTATAAACAAGCCTTTGCAATGCAATAGGTCTCACATTTGTAAGATTGCATTGTAAATGACAATGCCTTTTATTCATGTGTTTTGTAAACCTGCAAGCAATGCGTAAACAGGCACTTTTTAGGTTTCGCCTGGCGATCTGCTGCGCAGCAGCGTTCGCGCCGGCGAAATCTTTTGAGAATACTATATGGCTTTATCCCGCTTCTGTCTTCCATTGGCTAGCTCCATAAATGGAGGCTAGCCATTGGAAGAGAGAGCCGTCCGTCATTGTGCGAGGCGATTCGTGGGCGTTCCGGCGATTTTTTTCCCTCTCCGCCCATTTTCGTGCATCATGCGGCGGTGGACGGTTGTGTTTTTTTTTTTGTCTCGGCATGTTGATTTCATTTCCAACGTGTGCTTTGCAGGGGTGGGCATTAAAACAATGGGGTTAACCCAATAAGTCAAAGGACCTGGGTAGCAATTTATTGACACAACTTACAAAATGCCACTTAATGTAAATCTTGTTCTTTTAAAGGTAAACAGATATAATCTGTGAAAAGGAGATGTATTATTTCCCAAAAACACTATCAATGCAACAAACCCAACACAAAATTATACAATAGGCCAATTGTACTTGATCACTCTTCTTATAATAACATTTTTATTTACAAGTTCATAAAATAATTGATCAAGAAAAGACTGCAACCTGCAGTAAGAAAAGGGGGTGCTCAAGTGAATTGAAAGGAAAAAGAGGGAAGAATAAAAAGACAAAGTTGAGATATTTATGTACAACTATAATTACAAATTTTACAGTTGGACAACCAAAGCAAGCCTACCCATCCATTTATATACATATAATTCAATCATATGAAAAGCGACAGGGACAATGACAAAAAAACTGGTGTAGGCCTCAGACTAAGGGGGGGCGTGATAGTCGACGTTTCGACCCTGGCGCAATAGGGGAGATTCACGACCTCCGCTGCGGGTCTTCTTCAGGACTGGGGTCAGGAGGGGGAGGGGACAGGGGACCTAAAAGGTAAATTAAATTGAGTTAGGTGGACCAATCATATGGAGGGATTCTTAATTTGTTCAAATAGATTGTGTCGGGTACATTACCACTGGTAACGTGTGGGGGGTCACGCCAATGCAACTGGACGGGCCACCTGAAAAAGACAGAAGAACTAACTAGTTGCCAGTCTCCAAAAGGCACAATTATCAAAAGTCTGTCTGTCCCATTATCAATTAATTAGTTCAACCAAGACTCACCTATTAATGATTTAAGGTGAAAAATCCAAAGTTGAATAAATTTCACAATTTTATGGGGAATTCCGGATATCCAGATGTAATTTTATGGGGAATTCCAGATGTCCAGGTGTAATTCGTTCTATTTAGGAAAAGCGAAAAAAGGGGGTGCAAAGGGCCACAGGTTACTAAATTGGCACACACCCAAGTTTCACTCAGTCAAGTAGCCGGGGTAGATACCAAAAAGAGTCACTCACCCCCGTCTGAATCCAAGGGTAACGTAGCGACGGGTCACTCACTCACGGGAAAAAATAAAGTTGCCGGTATCCCTGTGTGAAAGGGGTCCTGTATTAAGAAAAAAGGGGCCGGAATCAATGCTGGTCTAATCCGGACTTCTAATTGTCTATACCAACGAAAAGGGGCAGAAGACATTCCGCTCCAGTAATTACCTGAATCGTGTTAGTCCAGCGATAACTCAGACGGCTCGTAAGATAAATGGCATTCAGGGGGCCGCAGATACAGTCAGCGTCCTGTCGGTGTGTCCAGAGGTGCACGCAACGTGAGATCACGTTGGGCGTGCACTTCCCACTTCCTTTGAACACCGAACTACCGGGTAGAAACAAAAAGAGGACTACTCGGCTAATGTTCCCCAAGGGTTTGGCAATTCCTGATGCATTCAAGATGGTAGTCGATTTGGGTAATTATTCGTTCGAGTAATATTAGATCGAAGATAAGGGGACAAAATGTTCCCTTAATAATCCCAATTATTCAAATTGAAAATATAGCGAATGCTTATCAGATGCTGCAATTAATTTTCCAGATATTCAAGATAAGGCAGGAGAAACATTTATTCCTACATCGTTGGTTTGAAAGGGGTGGGGGGGACCCGTAGGACCACTACGGGCAATTCTTCATAATACATAAAGGCATTTCCTAAGTAGATTTAATTATACATATACCACATCAATAAATTGGTCCATATTTTGAAAAGGTAATTAAAACCATTTTTGCCAGTAAACACATCATGTTAAAATTGTGTAATAAGAAAACAGACTACATGAACACATTAATTAAACAACACTACATGCATAAGTGTCTGTAAATAAGTCCAATTAATTGGACCCAGAACACAACAGACGCACAATTATACAAATACAATTATACAAATATATAATCATTGTACAGAAACAAAAGGAGATGTATATAGTATCATAGCTCTATCAACAGTGGGCACATCATGATGATATAAAACAATATACATCACTAATACTTATAGAAAATGAAAAATCATCCATTCGAGATTGAAGCCATTTGTCTCATAATTTCCTCCTGCTCGTTCAGCCTCCTATTTACAGTATCAAAGAGGTACATCCACCTGCATTCTCGAGTGCTGATGACATTAGCAAAATTACCTCCCTGGGGATTCTGTGTTACCTTTTCAATTACCCACCACTTTAGACTCTCAGGGTGATGGTTAAATTTGACAAAATGCTCCACCAGGGGGGCTCCCTGTACCTTACATCGTACCCTACTACAATGCTGTAGAATACGACTTTTTGCCTTCTGTGTTGTTTGTCCTATATACATAAACCCAAGGGGCAGAGGATGGCATATACAACCCCCATGGTGTTACAGTTAGTATGGGATTGCATCTCATGAGTGTAATTATTGTATGTACATTCCTTAGTCTCTACGGCCATAGCGCACGCTTTACAGGATCCACATTTATAATGGCCCGTCAGCGGCAAGATGTTCCATAACACTGTTTGTGTTTCCACATTTTTCTTTTTCAACATGGAATGTACTACATAATCTCTCACACTACTACCCTTACGGAAGGCATGCATAGGAGGGTCCGGCAATCCAGTGTCCTCTGCCACCAGATGCCAATGATTATTAATAATTTCCTTAATTTCGGTACTTTTTGTGTTGAAAGTTGTTACACATGTTAACCTTCTCTCCTCCTTCTCATTCCTTATCTTGGGTTCTATAAGCACCTCCTTATGGCAAAACCATGCTCTTTTACGTGCCTTCCTTACCAAGCTCCAAGGATAACCCCTTTCCATCAATCTAGTCATTAGGATAGAGGATTCCGAAAAGTAGTCTATCTTGCGACTACAATTCCTACGCAACCTCAGGAACTGACCATAAGGGAGATTGTCCCTGAGGTTGTGCGGATGATGACTTGAATATCTCAAAAGGGTATTCTTCTCTGTAGATTTTCTAAATAAGGTGGTATGCAAACTGCCTCCCTCTTCCTTAATGGTGATGTCTAGAAAGTGTATCGCCTGATTACTATATTCCATGGTGAATTGGATGTTCTTATCTCTCCCATTCAACCAGGTATGGAAGGCCACCAGATCTTCATTTTGACCTTTCCATATGAGAAGCACGTCGCCAATATAGCGACGCCATAGGGTAATGCTATGGATTATTTTCACAGAGGACCACATCATGTTCATACCGATCCATATAGATAATTGCCAAATAGGGGGCAAAGCTCGCCCCCATGGCAACGCCATTTGTCTGTTCAAAGTATTCTCCTTCAAAAATAAAGAAAATGCGTCTCATCGCAATTTCCAAAAGATCAATTATAAAGTTTGTGGGAACTCTATGTGGTCTGTCTCTCTCATCCAGTACCATTCTGATTACCTCAATTGCAGCATGTTGTGGAATATTAGTGTACAATGATGTTATATCCATCGTCACCAATGATTCCTGAGTGGGATCGAATAGTTTATCATTAGGGTTCCCGGTTTATGGTATTTATTTTTTTGCCATTTCCGTCTGTATTTATCCATATTTATTTTCCATATTTATTTTGGCCACAAGCAAAAGACGACGCTCCAGCTAGTATTTTTCCACATTTATTTAAATTGACAATGCACACATGCGCTCACTTAAACTAACGATTTGTTGTGGCTTTAGCAGTGCTTTAAATGGTCTGGTGCTGAGTAATTTGAATAGGAGAGTACCTGTGTTTCTCAGTTCTGCTATAAAAACACTTTAGTACCACACCATCAGTGCTTAATTTGTGCCGACCAGAGCATTACTGTGTTAAACTCCGTCAGTAGTCAAACACAGCACTCTTTTGGGGGAAGTAGGTTGTCTTTTAGTTGTATTTCTACAATAGAAAGCCATCATGCACACTCTCAGCCACTGTTAGATTAAAGCTCTGTTACAATCTGTATAATGTTTAATAATGCAAACAATATTTACCTTGAACTACTTACAGTATTAAAACATAGAAATGTGGGGAACAATGTATCTTACATAAAATATCTAAGAGGATAATGCCCAACGTTTGGAAGTAAACTTTTGTGAGGACTGAAAAAAATGCAGTATTTAACAGACTTTTATATATCTAATCCAGGCCTAAAAATGTTTTTCTAGGTAACTGCTACTGGCAGCACATTCCATAAAACTAAAGGTACTTCAGATCTGCCTCACATTTACAGCTTTCAAGTTGAAAACGTAAACAAATAAAGTCAGTCAGTGCGTGTTGAATTGGAATGTGAATGGTTCGGAACACGCAGTAAATATAGAATACTGCTCACCATTTCTGTATTCCTTATTCATACCCGTGGGAAGCAAAGGTCACGTACTAAAACGCAATGTACTTTTCAAGACACGTACTGTACGCTAAACTGCTGTGATGCAAATGCAAAGTTACATAGTGATACAGAAGCAATTCTGTATTCCACGTTGTGCTGCTGCCTAAAAAACATGAATAACTAGAAGCAATGCAGAAGAAATTGAATTTTTCTTTTCCCACTTCCAACTCTGTTCAGGTCTCACCGAGTCGCACCCTCCACCCAAAGCACCTTTAGCTGCAGGCGAAATAAACACAACCCGACACCCAAGATGACTAAAAACCTCAGTTTTTGGAGACTGCTCACGTTTCACAGAGGACTGGGGACAAACTCGCTGCACGGACCTGAGCTGAACATGCAGTGGCATTACTCAGCTCTCTCTAGGTATCTCACTTTCATCGATCGTTTGCTCCCCATTGATTCCAGCAAGTACGTCACTAACTTCTGCGTCTACGGCTGCCCCCTTTCCCAACTCGAAGAAAGGTGATTGACACGCCCTCTTGGGATTCACAGGCTGCAGCCTGAAGCGCCCAAGAGGCAGTCAGTCAGCGAGGGTGGGATACGTGAGACAGGAGGAGTGGCATTACATTCTGACCAAGGTTTCAAACCAGGGCTGAAGTCACTCCAGCTCTGAAAAACCTGTAACATGGCATGGCAGACGCTGCCTGACCCTCGCACACAGAGGGTCAGAAATATGCAGGATGATTGTTTCTGCAACAGGTGCGAGCCACTTATTTAATTACACAAATAATGGTGGCAAAAGGGGTTAGGGGCCCAGCCCCTCCCCCGCCCTTATTAAGAATCCGCCCCTGAGAACAATAAAGCCTCGTTACAAGTAAATGGTCTTTCAAAAGACCTGTGAAGCACTCGGGTGCGGCTGTGTGTGCCCGGGAAAGACTTTCCAGCAGAAGGAAGGGGGCATGGGGAAATAACTGTGGATTTGAGCACGCCAGAGCAGCAACATTTTTCAGTATTTTGCCGTTTTTACATATAAATACAGACAACGGAAAATTGTTTTCCGTCTGTATATATATGTAAAAATCAGTTTAAATGGAAAACCGGGAGCCCTATTTATCATCCACCAACTTGATCACCTGCATAGTGTCTCTAAGGTAGCACGCCGTGTTCTCTGCTATGGGCCTAATAAAGATGTCAACAAATTTGCAGAGCGGTTTGAGAATCGAACCAACCCCCGGAATAATTGGTCTCCCCGGTGGATCATTCAACCTTTTATGCACTTTAGGTAAAGTATAAATGGTCGGCACACGGGGGTAGATGTTATTTAAGTATTCGCATTCATGTTTTGTTATAAAGCCCTCACGGAAGGCATTATCCGTCACAGTTCTAATAGCAAGTGCAATATCCTTATTGGGATCAGAGGATAATTTCCTGTAGTTTCCCTCAACTGACAATTGATTGAGAATTTCTTTTTTGTAGGTATCCCTGTTCTGAATCACAATAGCCACGCCTTTATCGGCGGGCTTAATCACTATATCCTGATTCCTCTTCAGATTTTCTAGGGCTGTGTGTTCTTGTCTTGAAACATTATATTTGACATATTTCCTGTCTGTAAGTAGTTTATTGATGTCCCCCATCACAATTTGCTCATAGGCCAGCACTTTATGTGTCATCATTTGGGAAGGAGGCGTAAAAGTGGACGGTGGTCTTAGCCCAGTGTTACTAAATACAGGTTGGTGTGGTGTTTTATTAAAATAATGTTTCAAACGCACCTTCTGGAAAAATTGGTGAAGTTCCAATTTTAAGTTGAAACTATTCGGCAAATTTGTCGGGACAAAGGATAGTCCCTTTTCCAGGATCTTTTGTTCATCTACACTCAAAACATAATTCGAGAGGTTGATCAAAGGACTGACTTCATTACCTATACTGGGAGGTTCTACCACCTGTAGTGTTGTTTGCGAGTTCGGATTTCGCCATGCGACTCCTGCTGGAACTGAACTTGTTTCCCTGCTCGGTCTCTTCCTTGGTTCCAATTCGATCGGCCTCTGCCCTAATTCCAAGTCATTTGTCCCCGTCCCCTGGGTCGTCCCCAGGGGCGGCCGCTGCCGCGCTGTTCCAGCCATGGGTCTTGATCTAAAAAATCAGGTTGACAGTCCTGTTGGGCAGCCGCACTAGTAGTTGGTTGTTCAGATTCCGAACCGCTACCTACAGAGGAGTTTGAGAAGGTATTATACCTCCTATATCCTCCCCTCCCCCTGGTTGTATATCTACCCTTTGATTCTTGGTTATAATAACCTTCTGTTAAATAGGGATAGACAGTTTTTTTATCAAAGAATTTGATATCCTTAGACAACTTGTCCAATTTCGTAGATTGAGTAAAGATATCAAATTCCTTCAGCGTCCTCTCCAGTCTCTCTAGAGCTTCCTTTGCGTTATGTAAGGCTGTGTCTTCAGTAATCTCCTTCCTTAGTTCGCCTATTTCTTTTATCAAGCGTTCTACCTCCTCCAAAGCAGTCTCCACCCCAAGCACCATCCAATGTCTTGAACAGTTATTTGAGATGAAGCTGAATTTACCCTTAAATTTGGGGTTATCTACAAAGATTGCAGGTTCATTACGAACCTGAAAACCTACTGGGATGACATTTGCTTGTAGATATTGGGTGAGTGCATGTCCATGTAATCTAGTTCGAATCAACTTTTTTTCAAGTCTCTCTAATTTATTGACTTTCTCATTTAATGTTGAGTTGTCGTCCGACCCAAGAAGCTTCCACTTCCCTGTACTTCAATTAGATTTTTTATATAGTCTTCACTATAAGTCAGTGTTTCGTTCTCTGACATGTCCCTATATCTCCAAAGGACATACACCAAATAATACAAACAATTATATACACACTCAACAAACGTTTGAACAAAGAAAAACCCTCGCAGTAATCCCTGCTCAAGAGACCATTAAAACAATGGGGTTAACCCAATAAGTCAAAGGACCTGGTTAGCAATTTATATATAAAAACAAAGTGGTCCTTGACACAACTTACAAAATGCCACTTAATGTAAATCTTGTTCTTTTAAAGGTAAACAGATATAATCTGTGAAAAGGAGATTTACATTAAGTGGCATTTTGTAAGTTGTTGCTGGGGTGGGCTGCGCGATTTCACTTTCCAAGAGTTGCTAGCAGGTAAGCGGCATATTTTAATACATTTATTTATCCCGTTCCCGCCCCCCTCCCGCTGTCCGTGAGCCCGTTAACCCGCCCCCCTACCGCTATCCGTGTGCCCCCCCGCTGTCTGTGAGCCCGTCCCCCCCCACTGTCCGTGAGCCCGTCCCCCCTCCCGCTGTCTGTGAGCCCGTATCCCCTCCCACTGTCCGTGTGCATGTGCTTCTTGCTTGGGTAATGTTCTGGTAGTGGAAGACATTGCTCAATTCTGCCGGCGACACTGCTCTGCTGTTCTTTGTTCGCAGACCTCACTGGCGGGTTTTTGTACTATTAACAATCGTTTTTTGTTCTCCAGGGCACCGAAATCCTAGTAGACCTGTATAGTGTCATAAGTGGTTATTGCGTTGTGATATTATCTTTGTTTTTGTAAGTGGTGCTGGCGCTTCATTACCCACAGCAAAAAAACGGGATGAACAGGGATGTTTTGTTAGCGTCGCCGACGCTATTTTTCTGGGGAAAAGTGTAACTGATGGCATCGGTATTCTAAATATCTTAAGCTGGCAATATGAATAAAAGCATCTATTTTAATACTTTTTTTTATCCCGTTCCCGCCCCCCCTCCCGCTGTCCGTGTGCCCGTTAACCCGCCCCCCCCTCCTGCTGTCCGTGTGCCCGTTAACCCGCCCCCCCTCCCGCTGTCCGTGTGCCCGTTAACCCGCCCCCCTCCCGCTGTCCGTGAGCCTGTCCCCCCTCCCGCTGTCCGTGTGCCCGTCCCCGTTCCCGCTGTCCGTGTGCCCGTCCCCCCTCCCGCTGTCCGTGCTGAGCCACCTTCCCTCAATGCAGACTTTTCCCGGGGAGGGCAGTAAATTAACCCCAAGCTGCCCTCAGTCCGGCATCTCTCACTGTCTGACCCCCAGTTGGTGCGTCTGTTGTTGTTCGTCCCGTTTGGGGTCAGTTCTGGGCTTTCCCAGGGCAGTCTGGCAATAGATGCTTGTGGCAGTCAGGAATCAGCTCGAACTTAGAGGTGGAGTCAGGAGATCAGTGGTACTAGCTAGCTCACTGGCACGTGTTTTATCATCAATGGAAGGATAAAATGCTGAGCCACCTTCCCTCAATACAGACTTTTCCCATGCATGTTACAGAACGGTGCTACATTACGAGCAGTTAACACCCCCAGAACTCCCCCCTGTGAGCGAGCCAAAGCTCAAGTGAACCCTGTCGTAACTAGCCTCTGGCTAACAATTTCACTCTAATAGCACGGGGACACTTGGCAGGTGTGATATACTGCAAACGGTTGCGCTGACGTGCACATTGGTAATATATTATGGACATGTTATGTGTAATTTGCCTGCCCCCAACGAACCTCCCTGGGCAAGAGAGGCCGAAAGTGGGCAACCCAGAGGCAAGGGGTACACACGACAACATGTAGCGGGACGAGGCGCACAGTGTGTGTGGGGCTCTGTGTGGGTTTGTGGGGCGGGCTCTGTGTGGGTGTGTGGGGGGGCTCTGTGTGGGGGGCTCTGTGTGGGTGTGTGGGGGGGCTCTGTGTGGGTGTGTTGGGGGCTCTGTGTGGGTGTGTTGGGGGGCTCTGTGTGGGTGTGTGGGGGGGCTCTGTGTGGGTGTGTGGGGGGCTCTGTGTGGGGGGCTCTGTGTGGGTGTGTGGGGGGCTCTGTGTGTGGGGGGCTCTGTGTGGGTGTGTGGGGGGGCTCTGCGTGGGTGTGTGTGGGGGCTCTGCGTGGGTGTGTGTGGGGGCTCTGCGTGGGTGTGTGGGGGGGCTCTGTGTGGGTGTGTGGGGGGCTCTGTGTGGGGGGGCTCTGTGTGTGGGTGTGTGGGGGGCTCTGTGTGGGTGTGGGGGGGGCTCTGTGTGGGGGGGCTCTGTGTGTGGGTGTGTGGGGGGCTCTGTGTGGGTGTGTGGGGGCTCTGTGAGTGTGTGTGTGGGGGGCTCTGTGTGGGTGTGTGTGGGGGGGCTTTGTGTGGGGGACCTCTCTGTGGGTGTGGGTGTGTTGCATTTGCGAGAGATTAAGCTATTGGCATTGTAAATGACAATGCCATTTATTTATCTGTTTTCAAAACCAACACATAAATACAAATGTTGTCATTTACAATCCCAAGAGCTCTAACTTTTGCAAAGGCGAAACCGTTGCATTGTAAATGCTTGTTACTTATTGTCGTTGCTTACCAGAAGCAAGGCTGTCAGTAACTGCACCTCTTTTACTTTGTCATAATATTCTTTTTATAGTTTATAGCAATCATGTTTACATCACCCAGGAATAGTGCAACCTATTGTGGCCCTCCAAGCAAACTATTTTGCTTTTGGAGCGTTCCCCATCAACTAGTAATAAGTCCATTTTTTGTCAGCTTCTTGTGATTTAAAGCCTCGTGGTGGTCTAAGGCAACAGATTTACCTGTGCATGTCGAAAGGCTGGCCTTGACATCAAGGAGTTCTCAAAACTGTTCTAAATGCAAAAAGGCACCCAGAGTTTACAGAAGTCTGAAACAGTTTGTATCTCTTTTAAAGCTTGTGCTTTAAATCCGGAAGCACATTTATTTGCTACTGGGACACTTACAATATAAAGATTCTGCGCACAGAACAGTCTGGCGTGCTGTTTTTTGATGCAAAGTGGGCTTCCTAAAACTACCGAGTGTCAACAGAGAATAAACCAACTTCAGTGCTCCAGAAGAGAGTTTTCTTCTTTATTTCAACGTGAATGCCAATATAGTTGTGTGTTCTGCTAAGTGCAATATTTTCTCTGAGTTCGACAAACTATTTTACTCGAGGGTAAAGAACACAATATATACAAAATGGCTCACTTGAGCTTCAATGGAAGGCAAAATTGTCAATTGTTGCTTAATAATATTTTGAATCTGATGTTTTGAACACGTAGCGTTCTTTCTCAAGAAACGTGTACATGTCCTAAACTACTCGGGTTCAAGTTTTTTAAAATGTCCTAGCTGCTACAGAATGCAATGCATAGTATGGTTGTTTTGCGTAAGATGCCATTCTTCAGTTGATCCTGTTGCATACTGTGGTCTGGTCAGCATTTCTGCACACGTGTTGAAACCATTGTCTGTTGCAGAGAGTTGTGGCTTCCATTGCGGTCACTGGTATGGAGAACACCCATATTAGCAATGCCTGGAAATGTTTCATAAACAGCTGCACCTGTTTGCAGCATACTATGACTTTTTGCACACATGTATTTACAGCCCTGATTGCTTACATGCCGTGCACGTGCGCCCATTTCGCTACATCCCCGCGTCCCCCATGTGTTAAATTGATGTCAGGTTTCCCATGTGAAGCCTTTGAGTTCTGTGCACGTAGTATTCGAGGTAATGTGTGTGCATCAAATTGTCGTTGCATTTGTAGAATATTGGCTTTCTGTGTATATTGTTTAGGGTCACATATTCACAGTATTTTGAAGTCGGCGTGCGAGCTTTGGGGTTCGTGTGTGAAGTGTACTCTGTATGGGGAATATGTATGCCGCTGAGAAATACCAGGGGTGTTATGTTCACTGTATTTGGGGCTTGTTTGTAAAACATTCAGGGCTCATTGTACATAAAATTTAGGGTGTCTATGTATAAGATTTTTCGGGGTTAGTAGGTGTGTAATATTTGGAGTTCTGTGTAATCATGTTTCCGCGTGTGCAGCATGTGTGGAATTATGTGTGCAGATTTTTAGCTTCAGTGTAGTCCATTTTTTAGGCCCTCTTGCCCACATGCATCAAGGTAAATTGCATTTGCAAACGGTGCGAATCGCAAAATTCGGCCGTTTGCGAATGCAATTTCCTTTTTTGGGATGCATTCAGCCTGATTCATCAAGCCGAATTGCGCTCGCAAAGGGCCAGAATCTGAGAATCTGGCCCTTTGCGAGCGCAATTTTTGCATTTGGGATTCATCATCCCAAATGCAAAAATCGGTAATTGCTAATTCGCTAAATTGCGAGGAATTACATTTAAGGAATCTCTATTTGAGATTCCTTAAATGCAATTCATCAACCATTTTTAAATTGCTAATTCGCAATTTCGGGCCGCTATTTACAGAGAGGTCCGACCTCTCGGTAAATAGCAAAAACTTAGAAAAATGCTTTTAAAAGCATTTTTCTAAGTTGCATGTTGCACACACACATGTCCTTTGGACATGTGTGTGCGCAACACCTGTTTCAATTTGCATTTAAGGGGTGCTACATGGTGTCCTTTGGACACCCTTGGCACCCTATAAATCGCTATCTTAATTGCGAGTAGCAAATTGCTAATCGCAAATAAGGAATACTCCCCATTCATTCCTATGGGCCTTTTGGCCTTTTGGCCCATAGGAATGAATGGGGAGTTATTCTTTATTTGCGATTAGCAATTTGCTACTCGCAAATAAGGAATGTGTAGGAATCGCTATTTATTTAGCAATTCCTACATGAATACCGTTTTGCGAGTCCTTAATAGCGAATCGCTATGATTCGCTATTAGGGGCTCGCAAAACGGCCCGTTGATGAATCAGGCTGATTATTTTTTTTCATTTTTTCGCAATTTAACCCCTTCGACGCTCATGACGAGCTGGGCTCGTCATGAGGTAGCCTCCTCGCACGCTCATGACGAGCCCAGCTCGTCATGAAACATGCGATACCGCAAATCTCAGCATACGGGCGGAATTCCGCCCGCACGCATGCGGTTAAGGAATCGCAATTATGTTGCGATTTCTTAAATTGCGATTGCATTTAAGAAATCGCAATTTGTGATTTCTTAAATGCAATGCAATAACATTTTTTGTTGCGAATTCGCAAATAGGAAGAGGTAAATTAACATGAAGTTGAACTTCATGGTAATTTGTGAAAACTTTAAAAAATGCATAAAAGTGCATGTTTGAAAGTTTCATTTTACACACACACATGCCCTTGGGGCATGTGTGTGTGAAAAATGTTCTTAAAGTTTAATTTCAGGGGTGCAGGGGGGGGGGTCCTTTGGACCCTCCCCGTGCACCCATGAAATTGCATTCTCATTTTGCGATTCTTTAATTGCGAATCGCAAAATGAGAATGGCTTCCCATTCATTCCTTTGGGCCTCTAGGCCCATAGGAATCAAAGGGAAGGGATTCCTTGATTGCGCTTCGCAAATTGTGAATCGCAATTAAGGAAAATTAAGAAATCGCAAAAAGAATTGCGATTTCTTAATGCATAGCATTTTGCGATTTCTTAATTGTGATTCCTTAATTTTCGCAATTAAGAAATCGCAAAATGTAACAATGATGCATGTGGCCGTCTGTGTGTAGCACGGGAGTGGTGCTTCATTCGCAATATGTGGCTGGACAGATAGTTGGGTAGACGTGGGGAGAGGAGGTGAAAGGGAAAAAAGTGGCGATGGATGAATGGGTCGCAGTGCTAAATTTGTGCCAGTGGATGCATGTGGTAGGCATCAGCACTCTGCCATGTGTTCAAAATGACATTTATTCTTTGGGGATTCGCCTATTGCATCCTTTTTTGGTGTGTGTAGGTTTCTGTAGCGCGAACTCCACCCGAAGGTCTCAGAGCGCTTCACACGAGCACCAGTTGCATTACAGATGGGCACATCCATTTTTAGACACTGGGAGATTAAGCTATTTGCCCAGAATCACAGGATGTTTGAGTCTCTCGCCAGACTCGAACCTTGTTCCGCTGCTTTAAAGTCAGCCACCCTAGCCATTAAGCCATACTGAACCCTTGGGTGCCAAGTGGAGCTTTAAAGATAAGGAAGAAAGATTAGTAAAGGAGAAAACAGATAATTTTGAGAAGGGAACAGAAATATTTGAAGATCATGTATTCACGAGTACCTTCAGCAAATAATTGTTTTACTCTATGCCAAACGGATATCCTGGCATTACACCTGTGCACCCCTGAACTGTTTAATAACTGCTGTTGTTTTGTGTGCTTTGAAAGGCCGCAATTTCAAGCAAATAAATATCTGTCTTAAACAAACCACGTTGCGAGTCCAAATTCCGTGCATCAAATTTAAGTAAATAACACAAATTACATATTTGGATGTACTCTACCCATAATAAGGGTCTTGCTTTCTGACATGGCATACATTGCATATGCAAAACATCCAGGTGCAACTTTTGAACCAGATTTTAAAGGTGCCTCTGGTAATGAGGTCTATAAATTGTAAGATACACAATGCTCCATGTATTGTTGTTACCTCTGCTCGCTGTTATGATTAGAACTTCCATAACCATGCTTGGGATTTCCAGCTAAACAAGCATTTGCAATGCAATAGGTCTCACATTAGGAAAGTTTGAGCTATTGGTCTTGTAAATGACACATTTTTTGTTTATGTGTTGGTTTTGAAAATAGCGAAATTAATAGCTTTGTCATTTACAATGCCAATACTTTTAACTTTTGCAAACGTGACACCTATAGCATTTGTAATGCAATATGTGCTGTATTTACGTGACTTACATGTATTGATATTTCAACTAACAATGGCTTATTTTTTTTTTTAATAATGAATACTTAAATAGAAGTTACTGTAATTTATAATGGCAATAGCTTAAACTTTTGTAAATAACTTTTGTGAAGATTATGTTCAGTGTATTTTATTGTGACGAAAATCAAAGAACAGAAGTGAAATATTAACATCTTTTTGTGACATTTGTAATAAAGCTTGAAACATTGAGAGAACATATTTGAACCAGTTGTTGTTGAATGGTTGCACAGATTGATGCTGTGGTGGCGACGAGTGATGTGGTGGCGTTCAGTGATTCTGTGGTAGCGCATAGTGATGTTGTGGTGCCCCTGAGTGATGCTGTGGTGCTCCTGAGTGATGCTGTGGTGGTGCGATAGATAGAGTAAGGGCGATAGATAGATAAATAGAGTGAGGGCGATAGATAGATAAATAGAGTGAGGGTGATAGATAGATAAATAGAGTGACGGCGATAGAAATATAGACAGTGAGGGCGATCAATAGAATGATGGCGATAGAGTGAGTGCGCTAGACAGATAGAGTGAGGGTGATAGATAGACAGATAGATAGAGTGAGGGTGATAGAGTGAGAGCGATAGATAGATAGATAGAGTGAGGGCGACAGATAGAGTGAGGGCGATAGATAGAGTGAGGGCGATAGAAGGATTGCTAGATATATAGAGTGAGGGCGATAGATCGATAGATAGAGTGAGGGCGATAAATAGAGTGAGGGTGATAGATAGATAGCTAGAGTGAGGGCGATAGATAAGAGTGAGGGCGATAGATAGAGGGCGATGGATAGATAGAGTGAGGGCGATCGATAGAGTGAGGGTGATAGATAGATAGCTAGAGGGCGATAGATAGATAGATAGAGGGCGATAGATAGCTAGAGGGCGATAGAAAGACAGATAGAGGGCGATAGATAGATAGAGTGAGGGCGATAGATAGAGTGAGGGCGATAGATAGATAGAGTGAGGGTGATATATAGAGGGAGGGCAACAGATAGATAGAGTGAGGGCGAAAGATAGATAGAGTGAGGCAGATAGATCGATAGATAGATTGAGAGACAGAGAGTGAGGGTGATAGATAGAGTGAGGGCAATAGATAGATCGATTGAGTGAGGGCGATAGATAGAATGAGGGTGATAGAGTGAGGGTGACAGATAGAGTGAGGGTGATAGAATGAGGGCGATAGATAGATGTGTGTGTGTGTGTGTTTGTGTGGTTGTGTGTGTGGTTGTGTGTGGTTGGGTGTGGTTGTGTGTGTATGGTTGTGTGTGTGTGTGGTTGTATGTGTGGCTGTGTGTGTGGTTGTGTGTGGTTGTGTGTGTGGTTGTGTGTTTGTGTGTGTGGTGATGTGTGTGGTGATGTGTGTGTTTGTGTGTGTTTGTATCAGTGGTGATGTGTGTGGGGTTGTGTGTGTGGTTGTTTGTGTGGTTGTGTGTGTATGGTTGAGTGTGTGGTTGTGTGTGAGATTGTGTGTGTGGTTGTGTGTGTGTGTGTTTGTGTGTATGTGCATGGTTGTATGTATTTGTGTGTGTGGTTAGAGAAGGATGTATGTGGAAGAAAGCAGCAGATCAGCACAGCAGAAGAGAACAGGGAGTTAAAGAAGGAGGCGGGTGGTAGAGAGCAGCAGATCAGCACAGGAGAAGAGAACAGGGAGTTAGAGAAAGAGGTGGGTGGAAGAGAGCAGCAGATCAGCACGGGAGAAGAAAACCGGGAGTTAGAGAAGGAGGCGGTGGAAGGGAACAGCAGATCAGCACGGGAGAAGAGAACAGGGAGTTGGAGAAGGGGGGGGGGGCGGAAGAGAGCAGTAGATCAGCATGGGAGAACAGAACAGGAAGTTAAAGAAGGAGGCGGATGGAAGAGAGCAGCAAATCAGCACAGGAGAAGAGAAGAGAACAGGGAGTTAAAGAGGGATGTGGGGTGAAAGAGAGCAGATCAGCACAGGAGAAGAGAACAGGGAGTTAAAGAGGGAAGCGGGTGGAAGAGAAAAGCAGATCAGAACGGGAGAAAAGAACAGGGTGTTAAAGAAGGAGGCAGGGTGGAAGAGAGCAGCAGATCAGCACGGGAGAAAAGAACAGGAAGTTAAAGAAGGAGGCGGGTGGAAGAGAGCAGCAGATCAGCACAGGAAAAGAAACGGAGTTAGAGAAAGAGGCGGGTGGAAGAGAAAAGCAGATTAGCACAGGAGAAGAGAACAGGGAGTTAAAGAAGGAGGCGGGTGGAAGAGAGCAGCAGATCAGCACCGGGGAAGAGAACAGGGAGTTAAAGAAGGAGGTGGGGTGGAAGAGAGCAGCAGATCAGCACAAGAGAAGAGAACAGGGAGTTAGAGAAGGAGGTGGGAGGAAGAGAGTAACAGATCAGCACAGCAGAAGAGAACAGGGAATTAAAGAAGGAGGTGGGGTGAAAGAGAGCAGCAGATCAGCACAGGAGAAAAGAATAGAACAGGGAGTTAGAGAAGGAGGTGAGGTGGAAGAGAGCATCAGATCAGCACAGGAGAAGAGCAGAGAACAGGGAGTTAGAGGGGGAGGTGAGGTGGAAGAGAGCAGCAGATTAGCACAGCAGAAGAGAACAGGGAGTTAAAGAAGGAGGTGGGATGGAAGAGAGCAGCAGAACAGCACGGGAGAAGAGAACAGGGAGGTAGAGAAGGAGGTGGGGTGGAAGAGAAAAGCAGATCAGCACGAGAGAAGAGAACAGGGAGTTAAAGAAGGAGGCGGGTGGAAGAAAACAGCAGATCGGCACAGGAGAAGAGAACCGGAGTTACAGAAGGAAGCGGTGGAAAAGAACAGCAGATCATTACAGGAGAAGAGAACAGGGAGTTAGAGAAGGAGGCGGGGTGAAAGAGAACAGCAGATCAGCACCAGGAGAAGAAAAAAGGGAGTTAGAGAAGGAGGCAGATGGAACAGAGCAAAAAGATCATCACAGGAGAAGGCAACAAGGAGTTAGAGAATGAGGCAGGGTGGAAGAGAAGAGCAGATCTGCAGAGGAGAAGAGAACAGGGGGTTAGAGAATGGGGCGGGTGGAAGAGAGCAGCAGATCAGCACGGGAGAACAGAACAGGGAGTTAAGGAAGGAAGCGGGTGTAAGAGAACAGCAGATCAGCACAGGAGAAAAGAACAGAGTTAAAGAAGGAGGTGGGGTGGAAGAGAGCAGCAGATCAGCACAGGAGAAAAGAACAGGGAATTAAGGAAGGAAGCGGGTGGAAGAGGACAGCAGATCAGCACAGGAGAAAAGAACAGAGTTAAAGAAGGAGGCGGGTGGAAGAGAGCAGCAGATCAGCACAGAAGAAGAGAACCGAGTTAAAGAAGGAGGTGGTGTGGAAGAGAGCAGCAGATCTGCACAGGAGAAGAGAACAGGGAGTTAAGGAAGGAAGCGGGTGGAAGAGAACAGCAGATCAGCATTGGAGAAAAGAACAGAGTTAAAGAAGGAGGCGGGGTGGAAGACAGCAGCAGATCGGCACAGGAGAAAAGAACAGGGAGTTAAGGAAGGAAGCGGGTGGAAGAGAACAGCATATTAGCACAGGAGAAGAGAACAGGGAGTTAGAGAAGGAGGCGTGGTAAGAGAGAAGAGCAGATCAGAAGAGGAGAAGAGAAAAGGGAGTTACAGAAGGAGGCGGGGTGAAAGAGAACAGCAGATCAGCACAGGAGAAGAGAACAGGGAGTTAGAGAAGTAGGGGGATGGAAGATAGCAGAAAGATCATCACAGGAGAAGAGAACAGGGAGTTAGAGAAGGAGGCGGGAGGAAGAGAACAGCAGATGAGCATGGGATAACAGGTAGTTAGAGAAGGAGGATAACAGGTAGTTAGAGAAGGAGGTGGTGGAAGGGAACAGGGAACAGCAGATCAGCACAGGAGAAAAAAACGAGTTAAAGAAGGAGGCGGGGTGGAAGAGAGCAGCAGATCAGCACAGGTGAAGAGAACATGGAGTTAAAGAAGGAGGTGGGTGGAAGAGAGCAGTAGATCAGCACAGAAGAAGAGAACAGGGAGTTAAGGAAGGAAGCGGGTGGAAGAGAACAACATATTAGCACTGGAGAAGGGAACAGGGAGTTAGAGAAGGAGACGGGGTGAAAGAGAACAGCAGATCAGCACAGGAGAAGAGAAGCAAATGGAGTTAAAGAAGGAGTTGGGGTGGACGAGAGCAGCAGATGAGCACAGGAGGAGATAACGAGTTAAAGAAGGAGGCGGGTGGAAGAGAGCAGCAGATCAGAACAGCAAAAGAGAACAGGGAGTTAAAGAAGGAGGTGGGGTGGAAGTGAGCAGTAGATCAGCACAGGAGAAGAGAAGAGAACAGGGAGTTAGAGAAGGAGGCAGGGTGGAAGAGAGCAGCATATCAGCACGAGAGAAGAGAACAGCGAGTTAGAGTAGGAGGTGGGTGGAAGAGAGGAACAGATCAGCACAAGAGAAGAGAACAGGGAGTTAGAGAAGGAGGTGGGAGGAAGAGAGTAACAGATCAGCACAGCAGAAGAGAACAGGGAGTTAAAGAAGGAGGTGGGATGAAAGAGAGCAGCAGATCATCACAGGAGAAGAATAGAACATGGAGTTAGAGAAGGAGGTGAGGTGGAAGAGAGCAGCAGATCAGCAGAAGTTAACATGGAGTTAAAGAAGGAGGTGGGGTGAAAGAGAGCAGCAGATCAGCACAGGAGCAGAGAAGAGAACAGGGAGTTAGAGAAGGAGGTGGGTGGAAGAGAGCAGCAGATCAGCACAGGAGAAGAGAGGAGAACAGGGAGTTAGAGAAGGTGGTGAGGTTGAAGAGAGCAGCAGATTAGCACAGCAGAAGAGAATAGGTGGAGCAGTGTGAGAAGGAGGTGGGGTGGAAGAGAGCAGCAGAACAGCACGGGAGAAGAGAACAGGGAGGTAGAGAAGGAGGTGGGGTGGAAGAGAACAGCAGATCAGCACGAGAGAAGAGAACAGGGAGTTACAGAAGGAGGCGGGGTGAAAGAGAACAGCAGATCAGCATGGGAGAAGAGAACAGGGAGTTAGAGAAGTAGGGGGATGGAAGATAGCAGAAAGATCATCACAGGAGAAGAGAACAGGGAGTTAGAGAAGGAGGCGGGAGGAAGAGAACAGCAGATCAGCATGGGAGAAGAGAACAGGTAGTTAGAGAAGGAGGTGGTGGAAGGGAACAGCAGATCAGCACAGGAGAAAAAAACCGAGTTAAAGAAGGAGACGGGGTGGAAGAGAGCAGAAGATCAGCACAGGTGAAGAGAACAGGGAGTTAAGTAAGGAAGCGGGTGGAAGAGAACAACATATTAGCACTGGAGAAGGGAACAGGGAGTTAGAGAAGGAGGCGGGGTGAAAGAGAACAGCAGATCAGCACAGGAGAAGAGAAGCAAACTGAGTTAAAGAAGGAGTTGGGGTGGACGAGAGCAGCAGACCAGCACAGCAAAAGAGAACAGGGAGTTAGAGAAGGAGGCAGGGTGGAAGAGAGCAGCATATCAGCACGAGAGAAGAGAACAGCGAGTTAGAGAAGGAGGGGGTGGAAGAGAGGAACAGATCGGCACAGGAGAAGAGAACCGGGAGTTACAAAAGGAGGCGGTGGAAAAGAACAGCAGATCAGTACAGGAGAAGAGAACAGGGAGTTAGAGAAGGAGGCGGGGTGAAAGACACCAGCAGATCAGCACCGGAGAAGAGAAAAGGGAGTTAGAGAAGGAGGCAGATGGAAGAGAGCAAAAAGATCATCACAGGAGAAGGCAACAAGGAGTTAGAGAATGAGGCGGGGTGGAAGAGAAAAGCAGATCTGCACAGGAGAAGAGAACAGGGAGTTAGAGAAGGGGGAGGGTGGAAGAGAGCAGCAGATCAGCACGGCAGAACAGAACAGGGAGTTAAAAGAAGGAGGTGGGGTGGAAGAGCAGCAGATCAGCACAGGAGAAGAGAACAGGGAGTGAAAGAAGGAGGCAGGTGGAAGAGAACAGAGTTAAAGAAGGAGGTGCGGTGGAAGAGAACAGCAGATCAGCACGAGAGAAGAGAACAGGGAGTTAAAGAAGGAGGTGGGTGGATGAGAGCAACAGATTAGCACAGGAGAAGAGAACAGGGAGTTAAAGAAGGAGGTGGGGTGGAAGAGAACAGCAGATCGGCACAGGAGAAGAGAACAGGGAGTTACAAAAGGAGGCGGTAGAAAAGAACTGCAGATCAGTACAGGAGAAGAGAACAGGGAGTTAGAGAAGGAGGCGGGGTGAAACACAAAAGCAGATCAGCACCGGAGAAGAGAAAAGGGAGTTCGAGAAGGAGGCAGATGGAAGAGAGCAAAAAGATCACCACAGGAGAAGGCAACAAGGAGTTAGAGAATGAGGCGGGTGGAGGAGAAAAGCAGATCAGCACAGGAGAAGAGAACGGAGTTAGAGAAGAAAGAGGGTGGAAGAGAGCAGCAGATCAGCACGGGAGAACAGAACAGGGAGTTAAAGAAGGAGGCGGGTGGAAGAGAGTAGCAGATCAGTACAAGAGAAGAGAACAGGGAGTTAAAGAAGGAGGTGGGGGAAGATCAGCAGATCAGCACAGGAGAAGAGAACAGGGAGTGAAAGAAGAAGGCAGGTGGAAGAGAACAGAGTTAAAGAAGGAGGCGGATTGGGAGAGAGCAGCAGATCAGCACAGGATAAGAGAACAGGGAGTTAAGGAAGAAAGCGGGTGGAAGAGAACAGCATATTAGCACAGGAGAAGAGAACAGGGAGTTAGGGAAGGAGGCGGGGTGAAAGAGAACTGCAGTTCAGCACAGGAGAAGAGAACAGGGAGTTAAGGAAGGTAGCGGGTGGAAGAGAGCAGCATATTAGCACAGGAGAAGAGAACAGGGAGTTAGAGAAGGAGGCAGAGTAGAAGAGAGCAGCAGATCAGCATGGGAGAAGAGAAGAGAACAGGGAGTTAGAGAAGGAGGCAGAGTAGAAGAGAGCAGCAGATCAGCATGGGAGAAGAGAAGAGAACAGGGAGTTAGAGAAGGAGGCAGAGTAGAAGAGAGCAGCAGATCAGCATGGGAGAAGAGAAGAGAACAGGGAGTTAGAGAAGGAGGCAGAGTAGAAGAGAGCAGCAGATGAGCATGGGAGAAGAGAAGAGAACAGGGAGTTAGAGAAGGAGGCAGAGTAGAAGAGAGCAGCAGATCAGCATGGGAGAAGAGAAGAGAACAGGGAGTTAGAGAAGGAGGCAGAGTAGAAGAGAGCAGCAGATCAGCATGGGAGAAGAGAAGAGAACAGGGAGTTAGAGAAGGAGGCAGAGTAGAAGAGAGCAGCAGATCAGCATGGGAGAAGAGAAGAGAACAGGGAGTTAGAGAAGGAGGCAGAGTAGAAGAGAGCAGCAGATCAGCATGGGAGAAGAGAAGAGAACAGGGAGTTAGAGAAGGAGGCAGAGTAGAAGAGAGCAGCAGATGAGCATGGGAGAAGAGAAGAGAACAGGGAGTTAGAGAAGGAGGCAGAGTAGAAGAGAGCAGCAGATCAGCATGGGAGAAGAGAAGAGAACAGGGAGTTAGAGAAGGAGGCAGAGTAGAAGAGAGCAGCAGATCAGCATGGGAGAAGAGAAGAGAACAGGGAGTTAGAGAAGGAGGTTGGTGGAAGAGAGGAGCAGATCAGCACAGCAGAAGAGAACAGGTAGTTAAAGAAGGAGGGTGGTAGAGTGGTAGAGTGAGGGTGGTAGAGTGGTAGAGTGAGGGTGGTAGAGTGAGGGCGGTAGAGTTTCAGAGTACGGGCAGTAGAGTGGTAGAGTGAGGGCGGTTGAGTGAGGGTGTGAGGGCGGTAGAGTGGTAGAGTGAGGGCGGTAGAGTGGTAGAGTGAGGGCGGTAGAGTGGTAGAGTGAGGGCGGTAGAGTGGTAGAGTGAGGGCGGCAGAGTGAGGGCGTGAGGGCGGTAGAGTGGTAGAGTGTGGGTAAGGATGTTGTGAAGCCGCTCCTTCCACAGCTGCAGCAGGGTTTAATGCAGGTCCATGTTATATTATTTATGGCCTCTCCCAGCTTTAATCTTTGACTTCCATATCATGGCTGAGAGGCTGATAAATCCAAGAAGATACAATGGAAGAGCTGTGTGGTGGGGCGGATTAGCGTCATAAAAGTGGGCTCAGTGAATGAGAAATTATAAAACTGGCAGAAAATAAAATGTGAGAAGCACATGGAGTGATTCCACGAGAGTAAGATGGAAGGAAATAAAACTAGAGACTAAAAGAAGGGTGGCAGGAAAGTTTTAAGGATAAGAGAAAAGATGATGAAAGGAAGCATGAAGGGATAGAAAAGATAAAAGTAAAGAAGGAAGGAAATGCAAATACAGATTGAAAGAAGAAGAAATTCAAGATACAAGGAAAGCTGGAATAATGGAAGGATAGATAAAATTATAGAAGAAACGATGGGAGAATGTAGGATAAAAGGACGAATGCCACAATGGAAAGAAAGATGGAAGGGAAGGAACTATTTAAGCACTGAAGGAAAGATAGAAGGATGCTACAGAAGGTGGAAAGATTAGTGGAAGGAATTATGTAAGGCATACAAAGTGCTATGAAGTGCATCACGATTTGGATTGACCCATTTAGTCTCCTAGGTAGGTTGAGACTTCCTCACTTACCGCCATTCAGGATATGGTTTGGGAGGTGGGGGTATTTTATTTCTCTGGCTATTAGCTTCTGCCAGGGTGCCTGCTACTAGAAACAAATATAAATGTGTGCAATTGGTAAATCAGCAAAATACAAGGGTGTTAACAGCTGAGCACTGGAGTGCTGAGCAGGGTGTGATTTATCAAGCCTTGGCACCAGTGCAGTGTCACACAAGTGATGCAAACTGGTGCAAAGGTATGACTTATGATTTATTTTTCAATGCAAATGCTAATTTGTGCTGGAAAGTAGACCTAAAGTAACAGACTGGCACTTTGTGATACGTTGTGTCAAGGAGGTGTGCCATGGCTGGTACCTTGGTGATCAAATACAACCACTCATGAGTTTTAACACAAGTCTGTATTTCTTAACATTGATAGAGAGGGATTTACATAAAAAAATTATGCCTCCTCTAGGACGGTGTAATGTTTGAGAGGAGTTTCCTTTTCACCAAATGTTTTCAAATGTACATGTGTGCTCAGCGGTACAGCACACATACAAACATGGAAAAGTGTTAAACTTTCTAATCATTTAATTTGCACTGGAAGGTTTCCACTAGATATTCTATGTATGAGACACACACCCTGACGGAAGAAATTGGGCAGATTCATGAAACGTATATGCTGTAATTACTGTAAGTACAAAAGAACTGTCTCTTTATGATATTCCTTGCATTGACTTTGATATTACGGTCATTAATAAAGTATGTCAAAAAGAAAAAATTGTAAATGATACACACACCCTGGCACTATGGGTGGCGCAAACCAGCCAAAAGTGTACACGTACAGTAGGAAGGAGAAATAGCAGGATATCTTAATAGATATGGTGCTGTTCTGCGGTCTCCTATTGATTGTGGTTGCTGCACTACATTACTTCACTTTTCTGTAAATATGCCACTAAATATTTTTGCATATTTTGTGGCAGCCTATGTGCGTACAATTGTTGAGTAATGAGTTGCATTTCAGTCTCAGGTGGGTCTTCGAAGCACTATGAATGCATGTCACAGTGCCCAACCGCACCAATCACGACAGCTCTCCGACTGTCTAGTTACACACTTAGAGATCTGCAGTGATCGCATTACCTAAAGGATCTTTCATAGCACAAGAGTGCATTTCTTATCGATTAATTTAGCTTGCACTTATGTTTTTTATTTAAGGCGTGTGCGTTACATTGTATTCAACTTTAGCACTTTAACCGCTGAGGGTACCTTTACATGTCAACATGTTACTGTGGCCGAAGCCCCTTGTGAAATCTGAGGGTGTTTTCTACGCAGACCGTTTCTTTATATTAATTGTCTTTCTTAATGAGGTGGAAGATAGTACCTCGGGTCTCTGTGCCTGAACAACAAAGATAGGGGCACATGCATCAACCTATTTAGGAAGTGCAAATGGTGAGAATCGGTAAATTCGGCCGTTTGCGCTTCCTAAATTCGTTTTTGGGATGCATGAAACAATTTTTCAAAATTCGCTTTTTTTGCATTTCTTAAAAATGCGAATGCATTTAAGGAATCGCATTTGTGCGATTCCTTAAATGCAATGCATCCATTTTTTTAAAAATGCAAATTTTGAAATAGGAAGTGCAAATTAACACGAGGTTCACCCTCGTGTTAATTTGCGAAATTCTTTAAAAAAGCACAAAAATGCATTTTGGAAAGTGTCATGTTACACACACACATGTCCTTAGGACATGTGTGTGTGAAACATGCACTTTAAAATACATTTCAGGGGTGCAGGGGGGGGTCCTTTGGACCCCCCTCTGCACCCTTGCAATGCATCAACAAATTGCGAATTCCCAAAAAAAGAAATGCAAAACGGCATTGATTCCTATGGGCCTCCAGGCCCATAGGAATCAATGTAATGCCATTCCTTAATTGCGATTCGCAATTAAGGAATCGCAATTTCCGAAAATTAAGAAATCCTAAAAACTTTTAGGATTTCTTGATGCATAGGATTTTGCACTTCCTAAATTGCGATTCCTTAATTTTCACAATTTAGGAAGTGCAAAATCCTACAATGATGCATGTGCCCCTAAAGTGTTCGCTAAGAGAGCCCCTGCACGGGTGACACAGAGGAGAGCTGGGAAGGGGGGGGGAGTTAGGCGAGTAACGGAGGCAGATCGGGAGGAGACGTCAAGGCTGAGAAGCAGAGGGAGCATGCAGATGCAAAGGGAGTGGCGCAGAGGACTGGGCAAGAGTGAGCATGGGAGTTGTGAGAGAGAAAAGAGTGATCTATGGGCGGGCGCCTAAAGGTAAATGAAGTGACTGAGTGGGGCGGGAGGAGTAAGGACAAAAACCTAACGAGAGGCGTAACTTGAAGATAGAGGGGCTTATGAGATGAACCAAAAGGAGAGAGCGGAGCGGAGGTAGAAGAGAATACCAGCGGGAGGAAAGGAGAGACGAGGTGGAGAATGAGGAGAGGGACAGGGCTCCGTGGGAGGGGGAGCAAAGGGAAACATGAGAAGATAAATGTAAACCAAAGTAGATGGAGGGGACGACCGACATGGAGAAACGGGCGAGCGACGGAGAGATAGGAGAAAGGAACTGAAACATGAGTGAGCCTCGGGATTGTTAGAAAAACAGGAATATAAGAGGAGAGAAACAGGGACGAGCTAAGCACCAGGGAAACAAGAAATGATTTGTGCGCCATGGATCTGTGACACTAATCAGTGAGTGAGCTCTCTAAACAAAGAGAAGGAATCATGCTGAAAAAAAAAGCAAACGTGGGTCTTTAGATGGGTGACACGAGCTCTCGGCATTGCTGTGGCGGGGTAGGGGGGGCAGGGGAGCGGCAGCCTTTAAAGTCTGATGCCAAGGCACAGACAAATGGTGGTGTGTTCTGTGGCTGGCGATGGCGTGCACGTGCATACATCACATGAACTGTACGTGATCTGCAAGTTTGGTAGAGTTTTTGAACTGCCTACAATAATCTCGCCTATCTATCCATGCGGGATATAATAGTCTAGACCTAAAAATTAATACTGTTTTACCTGTGATAATGAAATGGGCCATCTTATAGCTGTGCCGTGGGTTTTGGGTATGCAAATTAAAAAGAGATGGCTGTAAATGCCTCCCTCTAGTAACAGCAGATGGTACTGTGACTGCTGCTAGCTGGACACGTTCAAGCCTGCCTCACATACCTTTGCAGACTGTCACACACTTGTGAACAGCAAAGCCCAACAAAAAGACTATTTAACATGGTATAAAATATCCCCCGTGTCATCGGGAGATGCTAGGCTGGCCTTATATGGCAGTCGGATATGAACGGCATGACCAGTGGAGGCTTCGCTATGGGGGCGTTTGGGCGCCGCCCCCCTGCTTTCTTGCCGTGCGAGAAGGCAGAAACAAATGGTAGTGAAATGAAATGAAATGAATGAAATGAAATGAAAAAGAATTTCTAAAGCGCATGGCTGCCCTTGAGCGTCCCAGCGCTACGTGTACACATAGACAGACCTCCTCTGAACCGCATCCAGAGATGTTAGTCATTCTGGGGGAAAAGGAACGTTTTCAGGGATTTTCAGAATCTGGTCAAGCTAGGTTCTTTCCTCATTGATGTTGGGAGGGAGTTCCATAGCTGACCCGCGTTTATTGAAAAGCGGCGACCTCCGGTCCTTGCTCTTTTTGCTCTCGGGATAGCTACCAGGTTTTCCTCGCCAGAGCGGAGCGTTAGTGATGATTTGTAAGGGCGGATCAAATCTCTGAGGATCAGAGGGCCTGTGCCTTGGAGGACTCTGAACACTGTACAGAGCGCTTTGAATTTCACTCTCGCTCTTATGGGCAGCCAATGGAGCGCTTTCAAGGCTGGTTTCGCTGACGTTCTTCTGGATGTATTCGTCAGCAGTCTTGCAGCTGCATTCTGTGCCCTCTGGAGCACGTTCAGGGTGTATTCCGGTGCAGCCAAGAAAAGGGCGTTGTTATAATCAAGTCTTGACAAAATAAGGCCCTGTACCAGCAATTTCCTGGAGTCTAGTGGGAGTAAGGGCATAACTTTCCGTATTGAGCGGAGCAGCCCATAGCAGCACCCTGCAGTTTTTTTCGCCTGAGTGTGCATCGACAGCTCCGGTTCAAGCCAGACGCCGAGACTTTTTATGGATCCCTTCGGGGTCGGAGGATCTCCTAAACAAGCCGGCCACATACATTTGGGGAGGGAGGTGCAGAGATTTCCCAGCAACATCACCTCGGTTTTGGAGGCATTAAGCTTGAGTCTTGAGTCGGCCATCCATGCCATGATGTTAGTAAGGCAGGCGGCAAACTTCTCACCATGGCTTTCTGCGAGCGAGAGCGAAACAACCAATTGGGTGTCGTCCGCGTACGTTGCGAGTTTCACTCCAAAGGGTGCGACCTCCCCCTCCAGTGGGGCCATGTAGACGTTAAAAAGCGTAGGGCTCAGTGATGAGCCCTGCGGGACACCACACTGAATGGGGGTGGGCACTGATCTATTGTTGCCCTCGCACACTTGATATGTTCGATCACTCAAGAATGACGTTAGCCAGGTGAGCGCCAGGCCTCCTACTCCCAGCTCCTCCAACCGGTGGATCAAGATCTTGTGATCCACCGTATCAAATGCCGCGCTCAGATCCAGGAGGACCAGGGCAGCTGATCCTCCTGAATCTAAGATGCACCTACCCTCTTCTACCATGGTGATCAGCGCCGAGTCAGTACCCTGACCGGGCCGAAAGCCAGTCTGGGTGTGCCGTAGCAACTTGTTGGATTCCAAAAAGGACGAGAGTTGCTGGTTAACCCATTTCTCAGCAATCTTTCCCATCCCTGGCAGTAGGGAGATTGGCCGAAAGTTGGACAACTCAGCGGGGTCAAGCCCCGCTTTTTTTAGCAGGGCTTTTACTATAGCCTGCTTCCAACTGGGGGGGACCTTGGCGGCGGCAAAGGAGGCGTTGAGTAGATCTACTGCCGGTCCCGCTATGCCATCCATAAACTGCTTTAGGATGTACATAGGCATGGGATCCGTCGGAGAGCCACTTATTTGCACGGCCAGCTCTTTACAGAAAGCTTCCCTGGTGATCGGGGCAAACTTGTCCAGCCCGGCTCTATCAGTGGCCAGACAGCTCTCCCCTGAGGACGGGCTCTGACGGGGCAAGGGGAGGCCGGCTATGATGTTTTGAATTTTCTGGTTAAAGTACTGGGCCAGAAGGTTACAGCGGTCCGTACTCCCCTCTAAGGGTTCTGGAGATACTGGAACTTTGAGCAGCTCTTTGAGAATTTTATAGGTTCCCCTTGAAGAATTGGCTGATGATTTTATCCTATTTTCAAGGTAGGCCGCTTTGGTGGCATGCGTGCCACTTTATAAGTTCTCATGGCTGCCCTGTACTCTTCTTTGGAGTTTCCTGCCCAGTTTTTCCGCCAGTCACGTTCTTTCTTTTTACAAATTTTTCTCAGAAGACCCAGCTCTGGGGTGAACCATAAGGATTTGGGGCCCCCCGTCTTCCTGTTGGCTATTTTCAGGGGGAGTACCGCATCTAAGGCTGTGCTGAGCCATTCGCAGAAAGCCTTGTCTGCCTCTATAGGATCCCTATTAAGCACTGGGATGGTATGTGTCAGCTTGCGTGTAAGATCGCTGACCGGGAGTTTCGACCATGCCCTTACTGGTACTTGTGCTGTGGCTGCCGGGGGAGGTGGGGGAGTTGTAACAAAACCCAGTTGAAAGGGGATCAGGAAATGATCGGTCCAAGGGAGAGGCAGGGACGGTGACATGAAAAGAAGGGGAAGATTAGAAAACACCGTATCCAATAGATGGCCCTTAACGTGGGTGGGCTCCTGATTATGGAGGGTGATGTTCCCCAACCCAAGTTCGGATCTTAGGTCGTTTGCAGCTTTATCCTCCGCTGAGTTGAAATGTAGGTTTAAATCTCCAAGCAGGAGAAAATTGGGTGCCGACGCTATTAGCATTGGGGCCTCTTCAAGCAGAGAGTTCGCGAACTGCTTGATGTTGCCCGGAGGCCGGTAAATCAGCAGCCCCAACAATGAGTCGTTGGGGGACAGTTGAATCTTAAAGCTACAACTTTCCGCATCCAGGATAGACCCTTCAGCGGCCCTACATATCAAAGTGTCTCTATATATAATGGCCAGCCCGCCCCCTCTGCCTCGCGGTCTGTGCTGGCAGAAGATACAAAATCCGGGGGGAAGAGCGTTCGCCATGTCGAAATCCGAACTGTCAGATGTCCACGTTTCCGACAAAAATAGCACATCAAGCTTGTGATCCAGAATCAAATGGTGGATGTGTAAGGAGTGCCTAGGTAAAGATCTACAGTTCAGGAGGGCTAATCGAAGTAGCTCCCTAGGGGGGGCGCAATCTGGGCCTCTTTACTTTCCGTAGTACATATATCGCAGACTTTGAAAAGCACATCCATCCTCAAACCCCTCGGACAGAGGCAGGAGGCTTTGGGGCAGAGAGACAAAAGTTGTTCTTGCGAGTATGTGAGAGGCCCTCGCTTTACTTTGGGCAGCATGTCTGGCCCTAGGTCCGGACGGATCCGGACGGGCCCAGACGGGCCCAGACGGGCTTGCCTCTGGCGCGCCTCCGGCACGCCATCGGCGCGCCCGCCCGCTGCGCGGACGAGTGAGTGCGGCCATTTATGAAGCTCGAGGTCCTGTGTTCGCCCTCGCACTAGAGCGCAAAATGCCCTCTTCCCAATCCAAGATGGCGGGACCTTCCGGTTTAGACTTTGGTTACCAGAGGTCATTCAGAGCCCAGAAACGGCAAAAAAATGCCCCCAACAGCTAATATGACCAGGCGCTATGACAAGGAGTGAATTAAAAAGTAAAACACATTTTTCTAACCAACTTCGAAAATACCTTTTTTTTCAAAGCAATTTCGGCTCTGTGATGCCGTGTAGTGCCCGGCTAAGCTCCCTGTGAGTGTCAGGGGAGCCGCCTTTGTGTACAGGCTGCGCGCGAGGCTCCTACCTTAATTTATAGCACGAGGGCCTGTGTTCGCCCTCGCACTAGAGCGCAAAATGCCCTCTTCCCAATCCAAGATGGCGGGACCTTCCGGTTTAGACTTTGGTTACCAGAGGTCATTCAGAGCCCAGAAACGGCTAAAAAATGCCCCCAACAGCTAATATGACCAGGCGCTATGACAAGGAGTGAATTAAAAAGTAAAACAAATTTTTCTAACCAACTTCGAAAATAACTTTTTGTTAGTTATTACCGTAATAACTACCATTTGTTTCTGCCTTCTCACACGGCAAGAAAGCAGAAGGTCCTGGTTGAGAGTGGGCGGTGTTACTCGAGGGCAGGGGCTCGAAGGCTGTTTGGGCGGCCTCAGGCCACCCAGACAGTATTAACAACAATGGGAAAGCCACTCTCCCCTGCCCTCGAGTAACACCGCCCACTCTCCCTGTTCTCTCTGTATGCTGCAGCATACAGAGAGAAAATTATGCGGGTGGGGCAACGGCCTCACTAATCAAAAACACTGCGGTGGAGGGGAGGGAGGCTGCCTGCAGCCTTGCTGATGACGAGCACCCTGGGAATTTGAAACCAGGACGGCAGGAGTCTGGAGTCTCAGGACTTAAGAAAAGCGGTAAGGTAAGTTTTACTTTTATTATTTATCCCACCTACCCCCCATCCCCTCTGTGGCGCGACAACCCCATTCCCCCCCCTCCGCCCGTAATGCCAGCCATGACTGTAATTAACTCTTTTGTTTGTGGTGCTCTGTAATACTGGCTTTGCTATTACAAATATGCCTTTCCTTTGCTGCTGATAACTTTACGTATGCCCCTTCCTGTGACGTGGCAGACGTTGCACACACTCGCCAATGTTCTTGGTGCACTTAATGCCTCTGTACACTCTGACTCTCCTGGCGTGGCCCTTAACAAACCTGGCTGAACACTCTCCCTGTGCCAATGCTTGTTGCTTTGTCTACCAGATCTGATAAGAACCATTCCATCTAGCTGTGTTTTCTCGTCTCTCCTTCACCCGGGCTCTAGAGTCCGGCATCCCTGGGTCCCACCCCGCCACAGACACCCGCGCTGGCTTCTCTGAGCCTTTAGCCAGTGGGCTGAGTGGGTGAACTGTATTTATGTGCACAGTATTCTATAGTGCTCACGAGGCCACAGAGGCAGCATAGCGCTACAAAGAAGCATCAGCGAGAGACAGACATTCAGTGCAGCTGGGGCCCTTTTAAAGCTGGGCGTGTAGTACATTTTGCCTCTGGTGCCACTGTGCAGATATAAACAAACAAAACAGGGATGTCAATACTGATAACAAGTTATTTATGATCTCACAGTGTGCATCCTAAACACGAAACAAAATTCGAGAAAGGGTATTTGCTAATTAATAGCTTTTTATTAGAAACATTTTCTGATCTATTTAAGATTCAATACATAGTACAATAATACTTTTTCCAATATATAAATAAAGAATGAAAAATCTTAACATGCATTCAGTCATTCATTCAAACGAACAGGCATATCACAAACAACTACAAGAAGTTCATACACTCAGAGGAAGAAAAAGAAAGAATTGATCTTATTCAATGAAACAATAAACAAAAAGGAGACAAAAGAAAAGAAAAAGAGCCAAAGTCTACTTATGATTTCCAATAATAATAAAATAAAACAATGCAATAAGTACATTCCTATATATCAGACAGTTTCCTTCTAATTCATTATAGGTTGATGTTGACAGGTAATGTACTGAAGAGTGAGAGTTCCAGGTTGAACTGTTTGAAATACCCGGATCCTCAGGTAGACTGTATATGGCAGGGCCTACGCATTTCGAATCCCACTTAGATTTTATAGGGGATTCTCATCAGGGCCTATTGTAGAAATCTATAAAATTTAAAACAAGAAAAGAGAAACAAGGAGAAAAAACATTAGTGATGCGAATTATTTTGAATTATTGCGAAAACACTGGTGAAACACATCAAAGAGCACAGCTTTGCAATACAACAACACAGTCCTCGCCTAAGCTTACCAAAGTAATGCTGGAGTCCTAATCGTGTGCTGGACAGACTAACTGATCGAGGGGAGTCCTGTCCTGAGGGATGTACAAATTACAATGGATGTCAAACCATATTCGTGTGGCCAATATATTTCTAAAAACTACCAGTCTAAAACCAGTAACCATAACACTGAAGGGTTCAAATACCTACTAACCTTTTTATCGCCCACAAGGTGCGTGCAAAAGGAGGTATGAAGAACGCGGTCAGAAGGCGTGGAAGCTTAGATGTCGTGAAATTCCTAAAGTAGAACATATTCGATTAAGAATATTGATGAATGAAAAATGGCCGAACAAGATAAAATGTGCACGATTTATCGTCTCTTACCCTTCTTGAAACTTGATAGTGAATCAGGGCAAGGGATAGAGACTCGCCACGGAGGTGAAGAGTAGTAAAAACTGTAAATACAGAGTGGTAAACATTTATACTCTACGGGGTGCCGCGGGCAAGATTTTACATGTCCAATGCTGTAAAAGCGTTCAAGAACTGTGGGGTATATACATGTAACGGAGCTAAAGGAGTGCGCTTGGCTACAACCCCCCAAAAAAAATCCGGAGGGGCACTCGATTAATATTATACTCTTAACAATGTCTTACCGGTCAGAATTTGGTCGTCAAATCTGCCGGGTCTGGTTGGGCGGCGAATAGCCTGACTGAAGAATGAGCTGGAGGTACAAAAACCGGGGGAGACTTGTTAAAAGATTGCTAATCATGGTGCAAAGAAAAGGCACTCACTTAAAAGCAGTTCTAAATATTCTTACTGGGTGAACGCGAAATATCTGCAGCACCCGTGCTTGACTCAGGCGTCAGGGTTACTGGGTCACGCCTGGTAACTACTTTGCCGCATTCTAGAGACGGGGCACAAAACCGGGGAGAAACTATCTTAGTCAGCTATTAAAGTAGAGGGTCAGTCAGAGGGAACAATACAGGAAGCACACTTACTTAGTTCTACGGCGGCCGCGGGATAAACCGGCGTTCGACTCTGCACTAATTTCTCGCGCATGCATCAGAGAATGCGCTCGAGACGGTAGTCTTTTTAAGAGGGCTGATGGGTAAACACACCCCATCTGGGCGTGACATATGGTTTACATGGAGGCGTTTTGAAATGTAATTACCTACTGGATTTAGTAGGTGTTAAGATGACACAATATTAGGATTAGGGAGCTTAAATGAATACGGGCAAGGCTGGTGATGTCACACGGGAGGGACAAGATGTAATTAGCCAAAAAATCTGAGCATAATTAGAGACTGTAGATCTCACTCAATTCGTTGAGGCCTGATATAGCTGTATCAAATTTAACTATAAGAAAGGCCTCTCGTTTCGATAATTTTAGGTTCAAATCGCCACCTCTAGCGTCTTTTTCGACCTTAGATATAACGGTCCACTTGAGGTCGTTGATGTTATGATTCATCCTGGTCCAGTGATTGACTAATGGAGCATTTTCTACTTTCCTTTTTAGTCTTGACTTGTGCTGGGAAATACGTTGGCGCACTTCTTGATTGGTTTTACCAATATACAGGCGGTCACATGGACATGTTATCCCATAAACTACAAATTTAGATTTGCAGTTACTGAACACTGCATGCTTCCACGAAATTCCATTGTATTGAAATAAGGACCCTTCCACTGTGGTTTCGCAGCAAAGACACGTACCACATTTGTGGTGTCCTGTGACTGGCGGCATGCCCAACAAATGGCGCAGAGTTGGTTGTGGTTCGACAGGCATAGCGGCTCGTACTATGTGATTGGCCACACTGTTTTCTTTTTTGAAGGCGAACAAAGGAGGTTCTTTTAGACAAACATCTAGGTTTTTTACCAAGTGCCAGTTCTGTCCAATTATGCGTTTCAACTGATTGGCCTTGGGGCAGAATGTGGTGACACAAACTTGGCGTTTTAAGTCTGGTTTCATTTTGCGCTCCAAAAGAGTTTCCCTAGGTGTCCATCTTGCCCTCTTTATGCAATTTTTTACGAGCTTTTTAGGATATCCTCGGTCGCATAATTTGGACACCAAATTCTCAGCATGATTATGAAAGTCTTCAATATACGTGCAGTTTCTGCGGACGTGCAAGAACTGCCCGTATGGGAGATTTTCTTTGAGGCTTCTGGGGTGGTTACTGTCGAACAATAGGGCTTTATTGCGATCAGTGGGTTTAATGAACAGGGTGGTAGCTAATGATCCTGATCTTGGGAAGACTTCTACATCTAAAAATGGAATTTTGGTGGTTGACTGCGAGAGGCTAAACTTAATGTCCGGAGTCCTCGAGTTTAACCATTGATGGAACAGGGACAATTTCTCACTGCCTCCGGTCAACACCATGAAGACGTCGTCAATAAAGCGAAGCCATATCCGAATGTGATGGCCGAACGGATTGTTGTTGTGTACATAGGTATTTTCGTACATAGACATAAAAAGTACTGCTAGCTCCGGTGCAAAAGGGCAGCCCATTGCTACCCCTTTGACTTGATAGTAAAACTCCTTATTAAAGCAGAAGTAGTTTTTTCGCAAAGCGAAGGAGGCAAGGGCGACCAGGAACTGGGTGGGCACTCTCATAGGTCTGGGTCCAGAATCAAGAAAAAATGTAAGTACAGCTATTGCCTCATCCTGGGGGATCTAGGTGTAAATTGATGTCACGTCCAGCGTAACCTATGTATCGGGCCCTTCACAGAATTGGATGGTCTCTAGTTTCTTAATGAAATCGGTTGTGTCCTGCAAATAAGAAACTACCTGACTCATAAACTCTTTGAGGAAACAATCCACATACTTGGCAATCGGCTCAAGCAAAGAACCACATCCTGCCACGATGGGTCTGCCTGGCGGATAGTCCTGATTTTTGTGGATTTTGGGTAATACATAGAACATCGGTATTTTTGGATGTTTCTTTTGGAGGTAGTCGAGCTCTTTAGGTCCCACAAACCCTTGCTCATATCCGTCTTGGATCAATGCAAACAATTCATTCTGTAAATCTTTTGTGGGATCTTTCCCTATTTTACGATAACAGGTGAGGTCCTGCAATTGCCTCATAATCTCAGAGGTGTAGTCATTGGCATCCCAGACGACTATCGCCCCGCCTTTATCGGCATGCTTGATTACGATGGAGGAATCGTTTTTTAAATTGTTGAGTGCAGTCATTTGATTTTTGGTGGTATTAAATTTAACACATTTTTTAGTATGTTCCATATCCGAGATAGCAGATAGTACAATTTTTTCGAAGATCACCAGTTCTTTTGGGATCTTATTCGCTAGAGGACAAAAATTAGACTTATTTCTCAGACCAGTTACTTCAAAGGAGCGGTCACCAGGGTTATCACTGAAGAACATGGTCAGTCTGAGCTTTCTGCAGAATTCTATGAACTCTGATTTCATTTTCACAAAGTCTGTCTTTCTGGATGGCACAAACGATAGTCCCTTAGCTAAAATATTTTCCTCTTCAAGGGTAAGCACTTTTTTTGAGAGATTGAAAATAGGTGACTTTCCTAGTTTTTGTACTGTTGTCTCCGTGTTTTCATCTCCCATGGAATTGTATATCTCACCCTGCCTTTGGGGCGTGTCTGGCCCCTCGATAAAAAAGAAGGATTAGGGGGTGGATTTTGCTGCTGTTGGTTGGGGTTCTAATTGCGATTCCTATTAGGACGGTTATAATGGCTACCCGTATCACTATCTGTGCCTGAAGATGATGTATCAGAAAAGGAAATGAATTGTTTTCTAGATCTCCCCTGATTGTCTGGGAGATAGCGTCTTGAGTCTACCTTCGAATAGAAATCGGCCTGTAGATAAGGATATACGTTATCCAAAGAGAAACTTTTTTTATCTTTCTCAAACTGATTTGTCTTCTGAGTGATCGTGTAATCTCAAAGATTACACGATCACTCAGAAGACAAATCAGTTTGAGACTCAAGACGCTATCTCCCAGACAATCAGGGGAGATCTAGAAAACAATTCATTTCCTTTTCTGATACATCATCTTCAGGCACAGATAGTGATACGGGTAGCCATTATAACCGTCCTAATAGGAATCGCAATTGGAACCCCAACCAACAGCAGCAAAATCCACCCCCTAATCCTTCTTTTTTATCGAGGGGCCAGACATGCCCCAAAGGCAGGGTGAGATATACAATTCCATGGGAGATGAAAACACGGAGACAACAGTACAAAAACTAGGAAAGTCACCTATTTTCAATCTCTCAAAAAAAGTGCTTACCCTTGAAGAGGAAAATATTTTAGCTAAGGGACTATCGTTTGTGCCATCCAGAAAGACAGACTTTGTGAAAATGAAATCAGAGTTCATAGAATTCTGCAGAAAGCTCAGACTGACCATGTTCTTCAGTGATAACTCTGGTGACCGCTCCTTTGAAGTAACTGGTCTGAGAAATAAGTCTAATTTTTGTCCTCCAGCGAATAAGATCCCAAAAGAACTGGTGATCTTCGAAAAAAGTGTACTATCTGCTATCTCGGATATGGAACATACTAAAGAATTCGTTAAATTTAATACCACCAAAAACCAAATGACTGCACTCAACAATTTAAAAAACGATTCCTCCATCGTAATCAAGCAAGCCGATAAAGGCGGGGCGATAGTCGTCTGGGATGCCAACGACTATACCTCTGAGATTATGAGGCAATTGCAGGACCTCACCTGTTATCGTAAAATAGGGAAAGATCCCACAAAAGATTTACAGAATGAATTGTTTGCATTGATCCAAGACGGATATGAGCAAGGGTTTGTGGGACCTAAAGAGCTCGACTACCTCCAAAAGAAACATCCAAAAATACTGATGTTCTATGTACTACCCAAAATCCCCAAAAATCAGGACTATCCGCCAGGCAGACCCATCGTGGCAGGATGTGGTTCTTTGCTTGAGCCGATTGCCAAGTATGTGGATTGTTTCCTCAAAGAGTTTATGAGTCAGGTAGTTTCTTATTTGCAGGACACAACCGATTTCATTAAGAAACTAGAGACCATCCAATTCTGTGAAGGGACTGATACATTGGTTACGCTGGACGTAACATCACTTTACACCCAGATCCCCCAGGATGAGGCAATAGCTGTACTTACATTTTTTCTTGATTCTAGACCCAGACCTATGAGAGTGCCCACCCAGTTCCTGGTCGCACTTGCCTCCTTCGCTTTGCGAAAAAACTACTTCTGCTTTAATAAGGAGTTTTACTATCAAGTCAAAGGGGTAGCAATGGGCTGCCCTTTTGCACCGGAGCTAGCAGTACTTTTTATGTCTATGTACGAAAATACCTATGTACACAACAACAATCCGTTCGGCCATCACATTCGGATATGGCTTCGCTTTATTGACGACTTCTTCATGGTGTGGACCGGAGGCAGTGAGAAATTGTCCCTGTTCCATCAATGGTTAAACTCGAGGACTCCGGACATCAAGTTTAGCCTCTCGCAGTCCACCACCAAAATTCCATTTTTAGATGTAGAAGTCTTCCCAAGATCAGGATCATTAGCTACCACCCTGTTCATTAAACCCACTGATCGCAATAAAGCCCTATTGTTCGACAGTAACCACCCGAGAAGCCTCAAAGAAAATCTCCCATACGGGCAGTTCTTGCGCGTCCGCAGAAACTGCACGTATATTGAAGACTTTCATAATCATGCTGAGAATTTGGTGTCCAAATTATGCGACCGAGGATATCCTAAAAAGCTCGTAAAAAATTGCATGAAGAGGGCAAGATGGACACCTAGGGAAACTCTTTTGGAGCGCAAAATGAAACCAGACTTAAAACGCCACGTTTGTGTCACCACATTCTGCCCCAATGCCAATCAGTTGAAACGCATAATTGGACAGAACTGGCACTTGGTAAAAAACCTAGATGTTAGTCTAAAAGAACCTCCTTTGTTCGCCTTCAAAAAAGAAAACAGTGTGGCCAATCACATAGTACGAGCCGCTATGCCTGTCGAACCACAACCAACTCTGCGCCATTTGTATGGCATGCCGCCAGTCACGGGACACCACAAATGTGGTACGTGTCTTTGCTGCGAAACCACAGTGGAAGGGTCTTTATTTCAATACAATGGAATTTCGTGGAAGGATGCAGTGTTCAGTAACTGCAAATCTAAATTTGTAGTTTATGGGATAACATGTCCATGTGACCGCCTGTATATTGGTAAAACCAATTAAGAAGTGCGCCAACGTATTTCCCAGTACAAGTCAAGACTAAAAAGGAAAGTAGAAAATGCTCCATTAGTCAATCACTGGACCAGGATGAATCATAACATCAGCGACCTCAAGTGGACCGTTATATCTAAGGTCGAAAAAGACGCTAGAGGTGGCGATTTGAACCTAAAATTATCGAAACGAGAGGCCTTTCTTATAGTTAAATTTGATACAGCTATATCAGGCCTCAACTAATTGAGTGAGATCTACAGTCTCTAATTATTCTCAGATTTTTTGGCTAATTACATCTTGTCCCTCCCGTGGGGCATCACCAGCCTTGTCCGTATTCATTTAAGCTCCCTAATCCTAATATTGTGTCATCTTAACACCTACTAAATCCAGTAGGTAATTACATTTCAAAACCCTTCCATGTAAACCATATGTCACGCCCAGATGGGGTGTGTTTACCCATCAGCCCTCTTAAAAAGACTACCGTCTCGAGCGCATTCTCTGATGCATGCGCGAGAAATCAGTGCAGAGTCGAACGCCGGTTTATCCCGCGACCGCCGTAGAACTAAGTAAGTGTGCTTCCCGTATTGTTCCCTCTGACTGACCCTCTACTTTAATAGTTGACTAAGATAGTTTCTCCCCGGTTTTGTGCCCCGTCTCTAGAATGCGGCAAAGTAGTTACCAGGGGTGACCCAGTAACCCTGACGCCTGAGTCAAGCACGGGTGCTGCAGATATTTCGCGTTCACCCGGTAAGAATATTTAGAACTGCTTTTAAGTGAGTGCCTTTTCTTTGCACCATGATTAGCAATCTTTTAACAAGTCTCCCCCGGTTTTTGTACCTCCAGCTCATTCTTCAGTCAGGCTATTCGCCGCCCAACCAGACCCGGCAGATTTGACGACCAAATTCTGACCGGTAAGACATTGTTAAGAGTATAATATTAATCGAGTGCGCCTCCGGATTTTTTTTGGGGGGTTGTAGCCAAGCGCACTCCTTTAGCTCCGTTACATGTATATAACCCACAGTTCTTGAACGCTTTTACAGCATTGGACATGTAAAATCTTGCCCGCGGCACCCCGTAGAGTATAAATGTTTACCACTCTGTATTTACAGTTTTTACTACTCTTCACCTCCGCGGCGAGTCTCTATCCCTTGCCCTGATTCACTATCAAGTTTCAAGAAGGGTAAGAGACGATAAATCGTGCACATTTTATATTGTTCGGCCATTTTTCATTCATCAATATTCTTAATCGAATATGTTCTACTTTAGGAATTTCACGACATCTAAGCTTCCACGCCTTCTGACCACGTTCTTCATACCTCCTTTTGCACGCACCTTGTGGGCGATAAAAAGGTTAGTAGGTATTTGAACCCTTCAGTGTTATGGTTACTGGTTTTAGACTGGTAGTTTTTAGAAATATATTGGCCACACGAATATGGTTTGACATCCATTGTAATTTGTACATCCCTCAGGACAGGACTCCCCTCGATCAGTTAGTCTGTCCAGCACACGATTAGGACTCCAGAATTACTTTGGTAAGCTTAGGCGAGGACTGTGTTGTTGTATTGCAAAGCTGTGCTCTTTGATGTGTTTCACCAGTGTTTTCGCAATAATTCAAAATAATTCGCATCACTAATGTTTTTTCTCCTTGTTTCTCTTTTCTTGTTTTAAATTTTATAGATTTCTACAATAGGCCCTGATGAGAATCCCCTATAAAATCTAAGTGGGATTCGAAACGCGTAGGCCCTGCCATATACAGTCTACCTGAGGATCCGGGTATTTCAAACAGTTCAACCTGGAACTCTCACTCTTCAGTACATTACCTGTCAACATCAACCTATAATGAATTAGAAGGAAACTGTCTGATATATGGGAATGTACTTATTGCATTGTTTTATTTTATTATTATTGGAAATCATAAGTAGACTTTGGCTCTTTTTCTTTTCTTTTGTCTCCTTTTTGTTTATTGTTTCATTGAATAAGATCAATTCTTTCTTTTTCTTCCTCTGAGTGTATGAATTTCTTGTGGTTGTTTGTGATATGCCTGTTCGTTTGAATGAATGACTGAATGCATGTTAAGATTTTTCATTCTTTATTTATATATTGGAAAAAGTATTATTGTACTATGTATTGAATCTTAAAAATATCAGAAAATGTGTCTAATAAAAAGCTATTAATTAGCAAATACCCTTTCTCGAATTTTGTTTCGTGTTTAGGATGCACACTGTGAGATCATAAATAAATTGTTATCAGTATTGGCATCCCTGTTTTGTTTGTTTATTCTTAGGCTCAGCCTTACTGATTAGAGCCAGCCCCCAGTTGTTTGTTACTGTGCAGATATAGGCCAGACGCCTCTCTGGTCCCAAATGGAGGGAACACACTGGTTCATGTCGCTTCCTCGCACAGTGCCATAGTGCCAACATCGGCCCATACCCCAAACCGCTCACAACAATTTCCCATAATAACAGACACAACACAATGTTTTGTTGGAGAAAGTTGTTGCAGCTTTATCCCAACATGTTGGGTTATCTTACGGGCGATCCAGGGTCAGGTCGCCTCTCGCGACCTGCCCACCTGATGAGCCATAAACCCCCTGTGGTGTTAACCGCGGGGGCGTTGTCAGTTTTGCGGGAAGGGCTAACCCCCTCCCCCCGGCGGACCTCCAGTCCACCCCTTACTCACGCATCTCCCCCTACGGGGGCGGAGCATTGCAGGCAACCCCCGGTTGCTCAGGCCCACAACCGCCCGAAGGACTAACGGGGCGCTGTCACTGCTCCAGGATCCCACAGAGGATCTTCCTGGGGATAACTGGGCGTTGGAAAATAAAAACGAGTATAGGATTGCCATTAAACACTATAAAACCTGTATAAAAAATACCCAGGCAACCTTCTTCGAGAAAAAAATACTGGCAGCAGCCAACTCTGCTAGAGAAACCTACCGCATCATACGCCTTCTCACTAAAACCCCAGACCCCCTCCCACTCCCGACCCATCGGGCACTAGATGCAACCAGCTAGCCGAGTTCTTTGCCTCAAAAATTAATAAAATTCTTACCTCACTCCCAGCCCCCAAATCCTCTCAATTCTCCGCTTTACCCCCTCTTTGCTATGAAGCTCCTCGCTTCCAAACATTCTCCCAGGTTACCACAGAGCTCTTTCTGTCCACTCTACAATCTGTAAAGAGTGGTTCCCCATCAGACCCAGCTCCTATGAGCAAATTTAAACTGGTCGCCTCCACCATCGCCCCTCTGATCACCCACCACATCAACGCCTCTTTGGCATTGGGCTCTGTCCCTGCTAACTGGAAAAAAGCCATAGTCAGGACACTTCTTAAAAAACCTCACCTTGATCCTACGGATCTATCCAACTTCAGACCTATTTCTCTCCTCCCAGCTATCAGCAAAGTGGCCGAGCGAATTGTAAATCACCAACTTTCCCACTTTCCTAGAATCCAACTCACTCCTGCGTCAATCCCAGACTGGGTTTAGACCCGGACAGGGAACTGACACCGCACTTCTAGCCGTGGTCAAAGAGGCAAGAACCATCATAGACACAGGAGGATCAGTGGCAGTGATCCTCCTCGACTTGAGTGCCGCCTTCGACACGGTGGACCACACCATCCTTATCCACCGGCTTAGCTTGATAGGAGTCTCCGGCACCGCTCTTTCCTGGATTAAATCCTTCCTTGAAGGAAGAACTTTTCAAGTGTCCGATGGCACAGCCGTGTCCAAAGCCATGCCGTTACAGTGTGGGGTCCCCCAGGGATCCTCCCTGAGCCCCACACTGTTTAATGTCTACATGTCCCCTCTAGAGGACATCATATCCCCATTCTGCATAAAAACAGTAATGTATGCCGATGACACCCAGCTGGTGGTCTCCCTAAACCAGTCGAACAAAAGCCTGGACAACCTGGCAATGTGCCTCGAGAACATCTTCCTTTGGATGTGTGAATCACGCTTAAAATTAAACGGAGAAAAATCCGAGATACTGCTCCTGGGAAACCCACGCAAACTCCCTCCATCCCTATCATGGCCACCATGCAAGGGATCCCCTCCTAACCCCAAATCTGAAGTTAAAAGCCATGGTATCTGGCTGGACCAAGACCTCAACTTCAAGGCTCAAGCCAGAAAAACCACTGGCATCTGTTTCGGCCTTATCCGAACAGTGCGAAAGATCCTACATCTGATCCCCTTCCAATCCAGAAAATTGCTGATGCAGGGGTTGGTGAACTCCAGACTGGACTACGGTAACGTCCTGTACCTAGGGGCACCCGCATCAGTCATTAATAGGCTGCAGTGCGCTCAGAATGCCGCTGCCAGACTCTTAACCGGAACCAAAGCGAGATGCTCGGCCAAACCAGCCCTCAAGAGTCTACATTGGCTCCCGGTGAAGGAAAGGATCACCTTTAAGACCCTATGCATTTCACACAAAGTAATGCAAGGCAGAGGTCCGCCGATCCTGAGATCCCTCGTCAAACCCCATCAATCTAACAAACACCTCAGATCGAACTCCCTCTCCCTGGCCACTGTTCCCAGAATAAAAAAGGCCCGGTCCGGTGGACGATTGTTCTCCTACAATGCTCCAAAATTACGGAACGCCCTTCCACTGTCCATGAGGCGAGAACACAACCTTTTGGCCTTTCGTAGGCAACTAAAAACATGGCTCTTTCCATAAATACCCCACTTCCTCTGCTCCCCTTCCGGAACAATAGGTCGATTTACAGCGCTGGGACGCCCCAGGGTAGCTACGCGCTTTATAAATCCCCTTTCAAATTCAAATTCAAATTCAAATTCAAATAATTGGCTCTCGCACCCTTACTGTGCTCCTGTAGAGGGTACCCTTCTGTACCTTCCAGCGTTGGATCACCCTGTAACTCCGCCTGCAACACAAAGCAAAATAGTATTAGATAACTACCCCCCTCCTGCTGCCGACAGCCGGGTTAGCGGTAGGGAGAGAAAAAACAGCGTCCGTGCAGCACCGCTCGTCCGGGTCAAGGGGGAGAGGGTCTGTCCACACGGCTGATCAGGAGTCAAAGAGGGCATCAGGCCCGTGAACCCAGGCCATATACCTTCGGCTCCGCCCCTCCCCCGCCGGAAGTGACATCATTGGAGACCCTCCGGGTCCCAAACACTAGACCGCTCTTTGGTGGTCTGTGCCATCCTGTGGCACTAAGGGTGGCCGCCCTCTTAGGTGGCCCCCTTCGGTGGCCCGGGGCAGCCTGGCATAGTGCCAACATCTGCCCATACCCCAAACCGCTCACAACAATTTCCCATAATAACAGCCACCACACAATGTTTTGTTGGAGAAAGTTGTTGCAGTGTTATTTGCATAAACATTATGCCAACATGTTGGGTTATCTTACGGGCGATCCAGGGTCAGGCCGTCTCTCGTGACCTGCCCACCTGATGAGCCATAAACCCCCTGTGGTGTTAACTGCGGGGCGTTGTCAGTTTTGGGGGAAGGGCTAACCCCCTCCCCCCAGCGGACCTCCAGTCCACCCCTTACTCATGCCCCTCCCCCTACAGGGGGCGGAGCTTTGCAGGCAACCCCCGGTTGCTCAGGTCCATAACCGCCCGAAGGACTAACTGGGCGCCGTCACTCCACCAGGATCTCACCGAGGATCTCCCTAGGGATAATTGGTTCTCGCACCATTACTGTGCTCCTGTAGAGGGTACCCTTCTGTACCTTCCAGCGTTGGATCGCCCTGTAACTCTGCCATGGCTCTGGGTGTGGCCCCCGCCGCCCCAGAGCCCCCCCACCGTATATTGCTCTTTCGCTTGCCACCTGCTGCTACCAATGCCTCCGCTAAATCTATCAGGAAGAGGTCCATCCCCACTTTGGATAGGTGTATGCCGTCCTCTTCAAAGCACCCTGTGCATACGCATGTAGCAAACCCATGCCTTAACAAACCAAATCCTCTTTCCTCGGTGAATTTGCGCATTGCGCTATTCACCCGCATGCACGAGGCCTCCATTGCCTCCCCTGACCTTGCGCCCCGCCAAGATAGCCTCGGGGTAATTTCGGCACACCATATCTCACAGGTCACCAGCAAGTTGCTCAATTTGCCCAAGGTGCTCCTCATCATGTGCAGCAGGTCCCTGCGCCGCAGGTGAAACCAACTCATCATCTCCTAGATGTATTACCAATAAATCGGGTGGTGGGTCCCCCTTGCCCAGTTTCTAAAGAATTTTCCGCTTCAAGCTATTCCAGTGCATGTCGGGAGTTCCCAGCCCCTGACCCTTCACTTCCCGCCTGCTGCTGCCAATGCTTGGCCTTATTCTAGCAGGAATAGGGCTATTCCTACTTTGGGCCGGTGAATCCCAAGAACCTCAAAGCCCCGTTGCTGCTTCAGGGTCCAACGTGAGGACCTCCCTGTGGATATTCGGCTTTCGCACCCTTACAGTGCTCCTGTAGAGGGTACCCTTATTGTACCTTACAGCCTTTGGATCGTCTTGTAATTCCGCCACAGTACTAGGTGTGGCCGCCGTCCCCCAGGGCACCCCACCGCCAAGACCTAGTTACCTACAGCCTATTCATTCAGAGGCCTCCCTCGGCTCAAGCAAGGGCATGTCCTTTCCTCCTCTGGACAGCAGTGCTGTCCAGCAACCAAAATACACTATCAGTTCTGCCGCTCCACAGGACTGTGAACTGTATCAGTAATGTCCCTGAACCTCTAACTATCACTGTAAACTCTGCTATGGAGATGTGCCTATTAGTGCTCCAACCCCTCCATTTCAGCGCTGTCATGGCCAATCACACCCTCCTCACTCGCGCCCCCTGCACAAAGCAAGGCCTATCTATGTGTAGCCCATAACCTTGCATGTATCCCAGACAGTGTATCAGGGTTCTGTTGAAACATAGTTTGCTTGATGCCAAGTGCACATTGCTCTGTCCCGGATATGAATTTCTCTACTCCGTATCCGGCTGCCAAGCTGCTGACCTTGCCCGCCCCAACCCTGGGTGAACTTAAAGAGGTTATACTGCTAACCATAAGCAGATGCTGTTGCTAATGATGGTCCTATACATAACTGGTAAACTCGGTGCTGTACTATATCACTTACACATGGTGCAGCACCCTTGGCCCCACACATCAACTTTACAAACCCAGGAGCGAACCTGAGCTGGCTACCCCAGGTCCATGCTGCACACGCCTTACTCTAAGGAACTCCACCCCACGGAGCATACGTCCCCTCTCCCCTGCTGTGTGCAAACCCTATAGTGTGTCACAAGTACTGACCTTCAGAAAACTTCTGGAAAAGACCCTTGAGCACCCTCCTAAAGATACCATACCAGTCTTCTGCCCAACTACCCTTGTGGTTACCCCTCCTGTGAACTAAGAGCTGAGGCCAGTATTTTCCTAAGGTACTTGAGCACAACTGGTGCTGATGTGTATGGAGGTCATGTTAATAGCACAACCGCTGCACTTAACACTGCTTCTACTCTCCCCTAAAGAAGTCAGAACCGGGTTGTCACCTTGCCCCCCAAGAGCACTTAACCAGGAACAGCATTCAGGCTCCGAGACCGGAGCATCCTTGTCCATTCCTGCTTCCGTTCCCACCTGTCCTTCTCAGAGAGGTGCCTGTGTACTTGATCCGATTGTCCTGAAATTAGAAAACAGGTTACACTCCAATCCTGGACGTGCTGACCCAGAACCCCACACACTGGCCCCAGTGTGTTCTTCCCCTGTTCCAGCTCTGAGCCATGGCAGGCTAGCTTGCTAGGCGTGTTTTGACCATTATAGAACAAAACCTGTGCGTTTCTGGAAGAAATAACAAATCCATGAAAACAGCCCCTAACCAGCATTGACAGGTAAGCCTATTGCTTGCTCGATTGCCAGGATCAAAGCCCCTTACTTGCGCACCAGTTGCTGTACAAACGAACACATTCCCTTATTGCACATGGGATGCGTGATATGCCAGTTGTGTAAAAGCAAACGTATTTCATTTTTTTGTCACAGGGAATGCATGATTTGCACCCACTCTGCCACTGCTTACAGCAAGGAACACCCCAATTATTGCCCAGTCAAACAACAAATTGCCCAGCCGCATCAGTTGTTTTTACAAGATATAACATCCAATTATTGCACAGGGGCTACCTAATATGCACAGACTCACCAGTTAACTACCACTGTATTACTTCTATGGGGTGTAACCTGCGCGCCCCACAACAGGGACAGTAATGACACCTGGGGAGAACCTGGGAATACCAGACCCTAGCACACTGCCCGCAGTGTGCTACGACCCTTCTACCTGTTGATAGTTCAGGTGGCCCTCCATGTGAGTAGGGTGGTTCTCCAGCGCGGTTCCTGCATTTGAGACATAAAACATCCATTAGAAGCCATGCCCCACTTATATACCAAATGGATTCTCTGCAATGAGACAGGGGCCATCAATGCCCCCCACGCTACCAAGGCCAAGCCTGTTTTGTCGGATACGAGAACTAGTTTGCTAACTCGATCGCCAGGATCAGAGCCCCTTGCTTGCGCACCAGTTGCTGTACAAAGAACACATTCCATTATTGCGCATGGGCTGCAAGATATGCCCCGACACATCACATGTGTACAAGAAAACAATTTCACTTTTGTCACAGGGCATGCATTGATTGCCCGCAGTCTCCCACTGTTTACCGTCAGAACACCCCAATTATTGCCCAGTAAATCAACAAATTGCCTGGGTTCATCCGATGTTTTACAAGAGAAAACATCCAAATATTGTACAGGAGCTACCTGCTAAGTTCTGATTCACCAGTTGACTACGAATGTAATATTTCCATGGGGTGTAACCTGTGTGCCCCACAACAGGGACAGTCCTGACACCTGGGGAGGACCTGGGTGTCCCGAACCCTAGCACACTGCCCCCAGCATGCTATGACCCTTCTACCTGTTGATAGTTCAGGTGGACCCCCATGTGAGTAGGGCGGTTCTCCAACGCGGTTCCTGCATTTGAGACACAAAAACATCCATTAGAAGCCCTGCCCCCCTCGGTATAGCAATATGGATTCTCTGCAAAGAGACAGGGCCATCAATGCCCCCCACGCCACCGAGGCCAAGCTTGTTTGTCAGTTACGAGAACTAGTTTGCCCACAATCCATTCTCGTAAGGAGTTGGGTGGGGCACATACTTGGCTACCTCCAGCGCCAGATGCAGAAGTATAGTGTCTTGAAACTAAGTCAATTATTCACATGCTAAGTCTAATAATGACCATTGCACTTTGGAGTGTGTGATTTAGAGTCACTTCTTAACACGTCCCCTTACTATTCTTCTCTCCTTGTACTTTGTACGCTTTTGTAACTTGCACACCTGTCACCTTACCTCCTATAACGCACCGTTTGCTACCTCTTGTATTGTTTGATCTGAGTCAAATTGTCTACGGGGCCCGTCCATGGGCGAACAAATAACTCTACAAACTGCCAAATGTAGGAAAAGCTCTATACAGTCACCGTTAATTGGACAATAAATCCCACACCAAGTTCTCTCCCAGTGCTGTGGTTTAAAATGTTGCATAATCCTGGGGGTAGCTTTGACACCTACACCATTAGAACCACAGGGACTCAAAAAGGTTGTGACCCTGCACACACTCGCAGTGAAAGTATACAAAGATGGTATATAAAACATATCTGTGACTCACAAATGCTGCGCATTCACGCACAGTGGTGATGTGCTCAAGAGATACCAATCGCTCCCCATGGCACATTGCTGTCACACAAACCCCCACACCCCACACAGCGACAGTTCGCAAACAGTAGTGGCGCCCTCAACCAACCACAGAGGCTCATGACACCCTAGCCCCAGTAAACTAAGACTCAGTTTACAAGCAAAATACATGTAGGCCGCTGACAGGTACGCAAGCCGTAACTCGGTCGTCCGTGTCCCAGCCCCCATACGATAGTACCAGTTGCTTTACAAGGGGGCATCAGATTTATGACACTGGGAAAACCGGATTACCCTCGAATCACAGGATGTATGCATGTCGGTTGCCGGCATCGAACCTGATGCTACCACTGCAGATACGCCAAGGCCCAAGAGCGACCGCTCCAATGGTGTCCTATTTTATAAAGAGAAGCCACACATAATCAGGGTACACTTGGACTGTACTATTATTGAAAGTGTGTCCAACCATAATTGCTCCAGATCAAATCCCAAAGTCCTCTTTTTCGTCTAATTCTTAGCCAACAGACAGTTTGTAATCAGAAAAAACACGTTAGCCTCCAACCACACCCGTTTTCCGTTACATCTGGCCCACTGGCCCCAGTGTGCCGACACTTGTTTACCCAAGTTCACTCCCATGATCTTTCCTGAGGCGTACCCCGACATCCTCCTCTGGCTGATTGCCTGCATGGACATAAAGCAAGACGTGAATAGCCCGAACCCTGCCCAACCTATACATCATACCAGGCACCGGGGGGCTGGACGGGCTAGAAGAAAAATGCAACAATTAATCACATGGTTTTGTATTAATTCTACCATCGCATCTGTACAAGTGTCACGTGACATCTCACTTACAAGAAGTGAGCAAGGAAGGCCTATATAACTGGCTCTTAATTTGGCAACCCATCTTAGCAGTAACATTGCATGTGTACATAGAAACTCTTCCACTTGCCACTGTGCATCCCACTTTTACCATTCTTGTATATTAACCAACACCTTTCCCAATGTCATCTGCACATTCATTAAAAGTCAAGCGCTCTGACACCTTCGGGAAATGATCACGCTGATAGGCCCCTAATCAATCACCTAGGCACCGCTCCCTCCACGGCGTGAGGGAAACATAACACGACAGACCTAAATTGAGGTATTCTTCTGTGCAGCACTCCCACACCATCGTTTCCTGTGTCTGCACTATTCATATCCCCCAATGAGCTACTCCAGCATTTCATTCCCCTTACGAACTCATGAATTCACAATAATATTGTAATGCCACCAGTTCTAGTAAAGCGCTCTGACACCTATGGGTAAAGGTAGCTCCATGTAAGCTCCATATAAGCTCTATATAAGCTAGGCTTCAAATACACATCGCTATGTCACGTTTGCACATGTGCTCGAGTGACTGCCAGGTACAGCAGTATTCTACCTCTACTAGTACCTTGTGCACCTATGTACTCTGCAACCATGCTCTTTTAAATCCCTGTGCTGCACCAATTGCACCTCTGTATATTAGTTGTTCACCATTGTCTTATTGCCTCATGTAGCCCCCAGGTTTATTCGCTTATGTAAAATTCCCATACAAAAAGGGTATGCAACTAAGCTACTTTTTCTTTAACCAAGACGCCCGAACAGGGACTTGAACCCTGGGCCCTCAGATCAACAGTCTGATGCTCTACCTACTAAGCTAACGAGGCTCGGGATGCTCTCCTCATGCTCCGGTCCGCTCCTAATCTGAAGCGCTCGGACCTCTGCGAGCAACGTCTGCGCTATCTAAACCCCTCAGAAGACCACTCATTAAGAAAGAAGCAGTAAACAATGCCTGCACCAATCACCCCGAGTCTGCCGAAAAGAGCACGTACCCATCGGTATTGCTCGCACTCACCGCTAACCTTACATCGTGCATACCACTTCTGCTATCATCGCAGGTGTAGCTGAGACCAGACTGCCTCCCTGTGAAAATTGTTAGTTCGCACGCACATCAGGAAACTAAGCTCGCGCATGCGCCCTCTGATCTGCCCTCCCCCTCCCCTGAAGACCCACACCTGCCAGAGGGGCGTGCCTGAAGGCGTGTCAACGGTTTTTGGGGTTTTGTATTAGTGACAGCACCGGAGGGTGGAGATTCAGATTCGAGTGGGTTCTGGCGGAGAGCAGACTAGAGACAGAGCGCGGCTTTGGGAAAAGCAGGATGTAGGTAGATTGTGAACTCAAGGCAGAGTAGGGTGTAGGAAGTAGCATCTTAGAATGAGCTTGGTAGTTAGAAACTACTAATGGGAAAAGTCTGGTCTTCTTAGGAAGTCTTCACTGCTGACACCTTTCTTCTTGCCTGGGTACAATGCTAAGTAGGGATGTCACCTTAGAGTCAGTGTAGGGACAGCCTAACCAAAATTTATTTTTCCTTTTGTAAACGCAGTCTCGGACTCAAGTTGGGATTGTAATTCTTTGCCTAAGGAACCTTGAATTGATTTTGCTTTTCATTTTGAGTCATCTGAGACTCCTGCGTAGGATCATGTATGTATTAGTTCCGGTTTATTTCCTGAATCTTTTGCTGAGATGTTTGTTCATCCAATTATTTTTGGCTATGTAATAAATTCTTAAAAATTCCACTTCGTAGTCAGTGGTCCTTCGAGTTCATGTCAAATTTGGATTGCAATGTTGTTTAATGATATGATAACAAAGATCTTCCCTCCACGCTTTTAAGACATTGAAAAAGGTTCAGTCGACCTGACCTGGGATTCTAGAATTTGGTAAGAAAATCTAGATGAGAATCCCAGCTTCCCCAAAAGTGACACCACAAGGAATAAAAAAAATAGCTAGCATTCGCACCAAGAATTTTCAATTCTTTTAAGGACACGGAAGAGAGGATTATGCTTCTCTTTCTATTTATTTGCTACTCACAGCAGCCAATGAAAACGTTTTTGTATGCAAATAAACTACATTTTCTATGATGCTTACCTATACATCACATCCTGTATGACCCTATAAGAGCCACCATACCTGTTGCTGAGCCTATTTCTTGGCTTGAACATTTTAGTCCAATACCATTAACTCAAGTCCAAACAACTATCCTCCAACGTGGAAGTATCAGAACCATCTACTTTTCGGGACCTGAAAGGAACGAAACACAGGAAAAATATTATAACTTCTGCTTAAATTGAATATAAAATACATATGGGTGGGTAAACACAAACATTGTAATATAACCAGGTGGGATAATCCTTGCCGCCGTGTCCTTAATAGAATTATTCGAATGCTAGCTAAATTTGTATTCTATTACAGGACCGGAGGCTTCTGAATATGCTGGTTTAAGGCTTATCAAACACAACTGAAGCTATATCACCCACCAGGTTATAATAAAATTGTTTAAATGTAGACTCAGAAGACCAGTCAGCAGATCTCATAATATCATGAATGGTAGAACCCAACATGAAGGTTTTAGGTGCCATGGCACCACGAACAGAATGTGCCCCAAACATCTGGGGATCAATACCAGCTTCTTGCATGACACAGGTTTATAAGGTTTTTGTAACGCAATCAACAATTGAGCTGAACCATCAGGTGGTATAGACCTAGTACAATCTTCATAGGACCTAAGGCATTGAACCACACATAACTTTGCATTATTAGGAAAAGCATGATAACACTTTTTGAGAATTTTTCAGTTTCTGGCAGTAATATTAAAGGAAACTCCTTACGGAGTAAATACCCTACCTGTAAGTTCCAGAGCTTTTACGTCTAATGAACGTAGGCAGGCAGAGAGGCATAGTGTCAGGCTCCTTCACGGAATCCTCAGGGCTGTGTTGATGCTCTATAAGGGGCCCACCTCTAGACAATCCCAAATCCGGTCTTAGGAAACAACACAGACTTTTGGGGTAATCAAGCGGGGGTAAGGAAAGGGTAGGAACTGCAGGGAGGGAGATCTGAAGAAGACACGAGAACACAGGGTAAGTACAATGTTCACAATACTCAGCTAAATACAACAACAGTGAGAATGAGGAGGTAGCCCTATCTCCTATCCTCACCTGAAACAAAAGATAAGCGAAGCCTAGACCATAGAAGAGAGCAGAGGGCAGTGGCAAGATCACTTCGTATATTTAGGGTGAGCAAGACAAAAAGGCATAAGACACATATACAAAGGATGAAGGTATCATTACATTGGTGTACACTGCATGTTAAGATTCACATGACACCTACCACTGGTGTTGGAATGATGTGTTATAACACCAAGCCAATAGTGGCAACATACCCTCTCTGATCTCTCTCCTGAAGTAAAACAAAACAACAAAACAATCGCTATGAGCTTGTGCGCCAGGAACAGTAATCTCTTGCTCCTAATATTGTTTTCATAAAGACGGTCAATGCAAGAAATTAAAGTTCGGATTCTTCCGCATAAGAAACTCTTAACATAGGATCTATATCCACAAAAGTGTAAGTTCCCAAGGGACCTAGACCCCCTTTAGTCTTGTAGTGAAATTTCCTTATTCCACTGGGGTACTACTTGAAGCAACCAAATAATATAAAAGAAACGCCTCTGCACGAGACCTGGGAACCAGTCTCCTCCAACAGAGGTGTTCAACCCAAGTATCTCCTCTGCACGAGACCCGAGAACTGGTCTCAACCAACCTTTGCTCTATCCTGGGTAGAAACACCGTTCCTCCAAGGACTCAGGTGGACCAATAATTGGACGACAATACTCTCGCCCTGGTATCCAAAGGCAGCACTGCTGTGCTGAGGCAAGCAGACTCCTTCAATCATGGAAGACAATCTCTCGCCCTGGTATCCAAAGGCAGCACACTGCGGAACTGGGTCAAGCACACTCTTACCGCATCACCGGAATAACAAAGGAACCTGCAGGAGCCGTGGAACAGGAATCATCGGCACCGCGACCTCTTGGAGACCTCCTCAAATACGCTTCCGGGTTTGCGCGACGTCACGTACGACGTGACCCACACAGCATGCCGGGAGTTGTAGTTTCTGGTGCTCCGTTCACCGCAAAGGAGGCAGTTCGTGTCTACCAGCGGCCAGGGAATCGCGACACATAGCAACATAGCGAGCCTGGACGATAGTTGTTTCCTAGTTAACAGATTATTATCTAGCCATCTGTCAAATAAGGAAAGAACTAAGGAATCATCCCACAATGAAGAATACTTTGGTTTGGGAGGATTTGCAACGCGGATACATTTTAATAGTTTACAAATGATTGGGTGCAAGCCCACAGGTTTGCCATCTATGTGGGAATAGCCAGCGGAAATAGTGGACCTAAAATAGTTATCAGAATGGTACGCCAAACTCCTGGAAGCTTTCTCCGATAAGAAATTCACAACATGGGATAACTCAGCCCCCACGGGATCCACATGTTGTTCCACGCACCAACGAACCCAGCCCTTCCAGGCTGAAGAGTATCGTTTCCTGGTTGTAGGAGCCCATGCTTGGTTAATGAAGGCCGGAGCCTTGTCTGAAAATCCCAGCATTTCCCATTGTTGCCTGAAAGCTTCCAGGCCATTAGGGACAACTGCCCTGACACTACCATCGGATGCACCTCTCCATGAGGGCCGTGGAGCATCGTCGACGACCACGGAATCATCCTGGGGAAATCGCAGCTCATCTCTAATAGTATTGGGAATCAGGGCTGCGACTTCCACAGTGAGGTTATTAGAATCACCTCCGCCCGCTGGCGAGTTACGTGTGTAGTCACTCTGGGAATCAGGATGAAGGGGGGGTAAAGGCATAATTCAGACCTTTGGACCAGTCCTGAGAAAACACATCAGTCGCTTTTGCTAATGGATCCAGCTGAAAAACGTCTGCAGTTGACGATTCAGTCTGGACGCAAAGAGGTGTATCTCGCATGTGCCCCACACTGCTTGCAACCAACTGAATATCTGGGGCTGGAGTTGCCAGTCGCTGTAATCCTTGAGGTACCGTATTCTGCTACTATCCTGGATTGTCCCGGAAGGTATTCCGCTACGACCGAAATCTGAGGACTCAGGCAGTAGTGCCAAAAGTCCTTTGCTATCTTCGCTGGTAAGGATGACCTTGTGCCTCCCAACTTGTTGATATACCTCATTGCCGAAATATTGTCCATCCGCAGAAGGATGCAGCAGGAGACCTGTTTGGGAGAGAGTGTCCGGATCGCGAACGACCCTGCTAATAGTTCTCGGCAATTGATATGTAGCTCGAGCAGGGATCACCGACCTCCGGCTGGCATCCGACTCTACGACAACTTTTGGTTGAGAGCCGAAGATGGCTTTGCCGTTCCACACATCCACGTGGCCAAGCAACCACTGTATCTCCTCTCGCACTTTGTTGGAAAGTGAAACCCGGTCCGTGTAGGACAGGCCCTTCCGAAGGTGTTGGATCTTCAGTTTCTGAAGGGCCCTGTCGTGAAGAGGGTCTGGAAATATCGCTTGTATCGAGGATGCCAGAAGACCCACAATTCTGGCAATCACCCGCAATGAGACCGTCTGTTGACAATACAGTGGAAAGCTCCTTCTTGATATCTTTCAATTTGGAGTGGGGTAGGTTCAACTAGGTCGTTTGCGAATTTATGACGAACCCCAGCAAGTCCATTGTCTGAGAAGGACATAGAGCCGATTTGGGTTTGTTCATCACAAGACCCAAGTTTTGAAGAATAGACATGGTCATGCGCAAACGCTGAGCAGCTAGAGTCGGAGTTTGTGCCATGATGAGTATATCGTCCAGATACACTATTATGCGGACGCCCTGTTCTCGTAAGTGCGCTATCACCGGTTTCATCAGCTTGCGAAGCATCACCGTGCCGAGGAAAATCAGAAAGAAAGGACCAAATATTCGAACCACCGTTTTTGCCACTGAAACTGCAGAAAACAGCGGTGAGGAGGAAATATAGGAATCGACAGATAGGTGTCTTTCAGATCCAACCGGACCATCCAGTACCCCCTCCTTCAGCAATTCCGTCAACAGATGGATGCCCTCCATCTTGAAATGATTGTAGGTCATGAAAGGGTTGAACTCCTTTAAATTCAGTACTAAACTGTGACCTCCACCTTTCTTCTGAACTAAAAAGATATTGCTGCAAAAACTACTTGGACCATTGTCGCAATATGCAATCGCGTGTTTCTGCAGCAATGCGTCGAGTTTGGCATCTATAAAATCGCACTCTAGTTGGGAAAAAGAGAGCTGCCTAGGTGGAATGTCCTGAAAAGGAGTTTGATAAAAGTCTAGGTGAAAACCTTGAATTGTCTGTAGAACCCACGCATCTTGTTATATCATAGTTCAATTGTGGTAGAAAAACTGAGTACGACCCCCAACGGTAACAGAAAGCTGTCCGTAGCTCTTACCTGCAGAGTCTGGAGCCTGGAAGCGCACTCGATGTCCACCTCTGTTGAAGCGCCTTCTGTTGAAGCGCTGTCTGGTGGGGTAAAACGTTCCCACACGAGTGGAATCCCACTCACCTCGACCACGGCCATAGTCTCCTCACTGAGGACCTTGATGGTACTGGCGGCCTGGTGAGCGTCCTCTGCTTCGCCCAGCCCTGTTAAAAAGGCCAGTCTGGAAAACTCGCTTTATGCCAGATTGGGCCTTGTCAAGGGATGTGAATGTATCTACATATTTGGAAATGTCCTTCACGAAACGTTCACCGGAGAGATTACCCTCTGCCAGAGGATCCGGTTCTGCTGCTGCCAGCTCTGTCAAGTTAGAATCCATCTGTAAAACAACAAGGACCCCCTGATACGGATCAATTTCCTGGGTCAGGGCAAGCAAATTATGAGAATAAAACACCCAGGCAAATATCTAATAACCACTAACACATGAGAATTGGCATTTACCACACAAAAGTAATGATAATCAACACCTGTTTTTACACATAAGATACAATTTAATTCCTCATACAGAACATACTCTTTGATAAAATTGATACATGATTATACACAAATAATAAAATATTTCAGCATTATAGCATATGCATAATTTCATACATAATAAATTATTAAATATAAAAACTAATGGATGGTTCCCTGTCTACGCGTTTCGACACTGAGATGTGTCTTCCTCAGGACTGTACCATCGCAGTGCTGCAAGAAATATTTTGAAAAAAGGATATTTTTACAATTTCTTATTTACAGTGCAAAAACAGTTTGTAATTTAGACTCTCATGTTATGTGTTAGATACTGATGGTTAACAAGTACTGATAATACCGCTTACGAACATATACTAATTTCTGTTTTTTTCCCATTTCAACTGCTCAAACCCCATTTTCATTAGTACATGCATATCTATCACATCTACATAAATATATATACATATTGGTAACATACTCAAATGTATATTTTATTCAATCAAACAAGTTCTTTCAATATAACATTTCCCTCACAATGAAAAGTTTTGTGTCTGTTTAAACAACCTAACAATATGGAAACAGAGGAATACAAGAGGGAAAAAAAAGAGAAAAAGAGAAAGAAAAAAAGGGATTTTCAGTATAATTGTCAGGAAATATGGAATCCTGAAAAACAATTAAAAAAAAAAAAAAATACTTATGATAACTCACACTTATCATTTTACTGTGATATCTATTTATTACGTCTGTCTTTTCCTCTGCCTTGATTTTCAGTCACACGATTATGATGTTCTACGAATGTCTTACTATTTATTTTCCTATTTGGCTATATATATATATTTTTTTTTAAACATCTTGAACCTAACAAAAACCAGTTGTCATAAATATTTCAATTGATTTTCGTCAATAGTGCTTACCTATATTAAGGTCATATTGAACTGCTGACATCAAATAGTCGCACAAGATAGTGGAAGCAGAAAGCTTATGACTCTGTGAATAAACAATGGTCCATTAACAATAAATCCACTATGGTGGCTATCAAGATGATTTTTCTTATCAGTATTATACTGCTTACCCTGTTTAAATATATGATCTACTCGTATTGATCTGCGGTGTTAGGTAGTCTTTATTTGATAGTATTCGATGAGATACGTTCTCTTTTTATCTAATTAAAAGAGAAGAGCATATCTAACATTACGTAAGTGACAGATACTATACATAAAGTGCTTAATTTATAGCGCCTAACGCTCCGCTTACCCTGTTTTCCTAATATTTAAAACAAAGACGATGTGTCGGAAAAATAAATTTCTTACCAAACTTAAAAATGGCAATTGTTGTGATTACTGTAGGGCGCCCTATGACCCTGGTCCAATCAAACGTTCCAGATTTGGCGGTTTTTTATCTAAATCATAAAGAGAGCGCAGCTCGCATTACATTACGGGTAACATATTCAAAATACAATCTGCACATGCAGCGTACTCTACGAGACTGTATTTTTACCTGTATATATGCAGATTTAGTCGTGCCATTTTTAAGTTTGGTAAGAAATTTATTTTTCCGAAGTACGTCGCGAAAAAGGCATCTAACTTTTAGAAATTAGATAATCATATAACGCTAGTTGTAATCCACCTTTCAGATGGAAAAATAAACTGTCCACTTCACGAAATGTACTGGGATCTACAATACACGTCGTCTTTGATTTAAACATTAGGAAAACAGGGTAAGCGGAGCGCTAGGCGCTATAAATTAAGCATTTTATGTATAGTATCTGTCACTTACGTAATGTTAGATATGCTCTTCTCTTTTAATTAGATAAAAAGAGAACGTATCTCATCGAATACTATCAAATAAAGACTACCTAACACCGCAGATCAATACGAGTAGATCATATATTTAAACAGGGTAAGCAGTATAATACTGATAAGAAAAATCATCTTGATAGCCACCATAGTGGATTTATTGTTAATGGACCATTGTTTATTCACAGAGTCATAAGCTTTCTGCTTCCACTATCTTGTGCGACTATTTGATGTCAGCAGTTCAATATGACCTTAATATAGGTAAGCACTATTGACGAAAATCAATTGAAATATTTATGACAACTGGTTTTTGTTAGGTTCAAGATGTTTAAAAAAAAAAAAATATATATAGCCAAATAGGAAAATAAATAGTAAGACATTCGTAGAACATCATAATCGTGTGACTGAAAATCAAGGCAGAGGAAAAGACAGACGTAATAAATAGATATCACAGTAAAATGATAAGTGTGAGTTATCATAAGTATTTTTTTTTTTTTAAATTGTTTTTCAGGATTCCATATTTCCTGACAATTATACTGAAAATCCCTTTTTTTCTTTCTCTTTTTCTCTTTTTTTTCCCTCTTGTATTCCTCTGTTTCCATATTGTTAGGTTGTTTAAACAGACACAAAACTTTTCATTGTGAGGGAAATGTTATATTGAAAGAACTTGTTTGATTGAATAAAATATACCTTTGAGTATGTTACCAATATGTATATATATTTATGTAGATGTGACAGATATGCATGTACTAATGAAAATGGGGTTTGAGCAGTTGAAATGGGAAAAAAACAGAAATTAGTATATGTTCGTAAGCGGTATTATCAGTACTTGTTAACCATCAGTATCTAACACATAACATGAGAGTCTAAATTACAAACTGTTTTTGCACTGTAAATACGAAATTGTAAAAATATCCTTTTTTAAAAATATTTCTTGCAGCACTGCGATGGTACAGTCCTGAGGAAGACACATCTCAGTGTCGAAACGCGTAGACAGGGAACCATCCATTAGTTTTTATATTTAATAATTTTTTATGTATGAAATTATGCATATGCTATAATGCTGAAATATTTTATTATTTGTGTATAATCATGTATCAATTTTATCAAAGAGTATGTTCTGTATGAGGAATTAAATTGTATCTTATGTGTAAAAACAGGTGTTGATTATCATTACTTTTGTGTGGTAAATGCCAATTCTCATGTGTTAGTGGTTATTAGATATTTGCCTGAGTGTTTTATTCTCATAAGTTAGAATCCATCCCCATGACGAGCGATTTACAGCTCTCACTGGAGATAGCACAGTTGGCATTCCCCGACTTTTGGGTCCACCCGGCCAAGACATCGGGATCTACGGGAGCAGCAGACTACCTCGCCTCCAGGGCCATTTCCAAGATTTTGGCCAGTGGCCCCGCTACATCCAGGAGCTTGTCCTGGCAGCCTCACCAGGCACAATCAATTCCCTTCTTAGGGTCATTAGCGAACTTCTTTAGGAACGTAAGAAGGCTAAAGCCTTTGTCCACCACCTTATCAGGAATATCGGGCCTAGGGCACTCTGAATGCAACCTGTTACGCACCTCCTTATCAAAGCTTTTCACCAGGTTGTTCTGAAGATATGCTGCCACTTCTGGGGCCGGAGCCCGATCCGACCACCTAGGGTGTACATTGTCGGCCGGATTAAAGGTAAAGGTTGTGTTCAAGGTTTGGGGTGGATCCTGTTCAACATTCTTTGACTTACTTGACCTTTTCTTGGGAGGAGCCTCCTCCTTCTGGGTATCTGTCCCTGTAGTGACCGTATCCGTGCCCCTACGGTCTTGGCGCTTAACCTTATCTCCCATGCTGGGTGTAGTAGAAGGTGTAGGTAGTGTTGCTAATGCACAAGCATGGGGCCACGATTTCGCCTTAGGCGAGCCCAAATCCTTGTCCTGTTGAGGGTCAGCAGATGCTGATTTACCATGCTGCTTAGCAAACCTTTCCGACTGCTTAGTAATGGGTTTCAACGCAGCGGCCAGTGCCTGCTGCACAGTACCAGGAACTGCTTTTTCTATGGCCCTGTTGACGGACTCTTGGACAGAGACGTCCAAAGCTTCAACAATATGGTCCTCCAAAGAAGTTGTTTGCACTTACTCTTGGTACACATCATCCTCTTCATACCTGACCCAGTCATCCTTTGCTGTGATATATGGCAATAGGCTGAACAGAATGGTCAACAGCACAGAGGAGTAAAGGGGGAGCCAACCCACAGCACACAGAAAAGAATAAATCACCTAGCTCCTCAGCAATGCTGAATATGCACTATTACAGCCCTCAGGGCATAGAGAGAGCCAATCAATAGATATGTAGAGCATGTGGTCAGTCCAGGGGGCCAGACGCTTATTTCAGCCAAGTCAGGCGTATAGAGAAACTGTTCCTAGTGATTTCTCTTGTTAAATGAGCCATAGAGCACTCTGGGCGCGCGCGACGTGCAAAGCCCAAAACATACCAAAAAGTAGCCCAATTGGGCTACGCATATCGGAGCGATTCAGACTCAAAATTAACTGCACCGGCAAATTAGGGAAGCCGGCAGCAGAAAGCACGAGGAGCGCGCACAGTAAATCACCAAGAACACTGCCGGAGACAGTGGGGTACTCGCTCCCAGCTGGAATTTGAAAATACGCTGCCCGAGCAGGCCAAAAACAATTAGTGGTCTGAGCTCCCAGCGGGAGTCCCTTAACTTACAACACCCAAGCGGCCTAAAATCCATAAGGCGTGAAACGCGCGCCATGCAATCAAGGCTCAAGCATAAACACATTAAGCATGAAAGCGCAATAAAGCACATGAGCTAAATAATGTATACTAATGAAATCAACTCAACTCTGCTTGAGCAGCAAAGAAAGAGGCTCAGCAACAGGTTATGGTGGCTCTTATGGGGTCATAAAGGATGTGATGTCTAGCTAAGCATCATGGGAAATGTAGTTTATTTGCATACAAAAACTTTTCATTGGCTGCTGTGAGTAGCAAATAAATATAAAGAGAAGCATAATCAGAAGCCTCCGGTCTTGATGGAAGGCAAAACCAGCGCGGCGCTCCTGAAAGGGTGCTGCGCTGATAGAAAGCCTGCCGGAAGATAGATATATTACAAAGATCCTGCCTGTCTCTGTGGAAACCTGAACCAGTCTATGGCTCGGGCAGCTGAGAGGAGCAGGGCAGGCACAGACAGCAGTGCCTCCTGCTCTGAGGCAGGCTGCAACACAACCCTCCCTCTCCTGCATCTGGTTCTGCTGTGAGGCAGGCCGGAGTGGGACAGAACCTTGAAATACACAACAACAAAAGCAAAACCACTGAAGCACTGTTAAAGCATGTCGACAAGCAAGGGAAGGGGAGGAATGGCAGGGGAGGCAGCAGTAACACAACTGTGGTTTAAGGGATGTGAGGAAGAATCTTACATTTTAATGTAAGTAGAGAGGGAGCTGAAGCTAAACACAGACAATCAATAACAGAGCAGGAAACCAAGAAACAAATAGTCCCCCAGAGAACTGATAAACTGATAAAGAGGCATAGTGGAATGAGACAGTACTAAGTCCCTGCTTTGTGGGTGGAGCAGAAGAGAGAAAGGAGGGACAAAGAGGCAGGACTGACCTCTAGCAAGCCAGGTTTTTTTAAAGGACACTGACATAGACAAATTAAAAGCAATTGGACAAAAAGGAAATGGACTTGATGCACACAGGCTGATTAAATCAGGTATCGAAGAGACAGCTGTGCTGTCTTGCTTGACCTAAAAACACATACACATGCATGGGAGATGGCTACCAGCACTATAACTCCCATCATTCTGGTCCCCATGTGCATCATGGCATGATGTCACTTTGTCTACCACACCATTGCACATGTGGGCGGAATACCGTCATAAGTTACAAGAACGCTTGGCTTAAGCAATACACTTATATCCTCCGGTCTACAACATGACGTGTTAACATTACAAGGGTTTGCAAAATTTTTTCAAGTACAAGAGAGGGGCAATACCTTTGATGAAGTAAGTATTGTGCACCTGCAGGGGTGGACACATTTTCTCTGATGAGAATATCAATTTCAATATAAACTTTCTATTTCCCAGTGTGTGACTACAAGGATTCACACACGAACCCTCTTTAGTAGTGTTTATGGTAAAGAAACTATTAACTGTATGGTTGCACTCATGCATGGTTTGCACTATTCACATATGTTGGCTGTTTTCCACAAACATGTGGGAACATACGGTTACGAAAAGTTTATCACAGACACCAAAAACTTCATGTCTTTTTGTTTTAATAATTATATCTCTGGTCTGTCTATGTCTCCAGTTATGTGATTTTAACAAGGTTTTTCTATGTCATATATTTTGTCATTCTCCAGGACCCATAAAGCATGAACTTGCACTCTGAGGCTGAAGGAGGTGATTTGGGAGTGAATTATCAGAGGCATAGTGTCCTCCGACATCTTTCAATAAAATCCAGTTTGAAGCTGGCACTGTACCCACAAACTACCCTGGGACAGAAGCCTGATGGGACAAACGCAGGCCCCTTCATTAACCAGACAGGGGATCCAAATGAATTGTCATGGCATCCTGTTCTAGCCATTTAAACGGCGCCCCAAGTGTTACATGTGGCTCACTGGACCTATAAAGCAGGTTTTGTCACGGTTATCAAAAGGAAGCCCACAGCCCCAACCCTGTCTATTCCATTGAGCTCATTTCTGTCCATTCAGGTTAGCCTTTTGTTTTCTCCTGGGGGTAATTTCACTCCTCTTTCAATCCTTTTTCCCTCCTATTCAAGGCTGATTATTGTCTGAGCAACTGCTGGAGAGGTAATATAAAATAGCCACCATGAGCTTCAGGCAGGGAAATGGTAACTTTCTAAAAGAACTTTAATATTTATTAAAAATCAGACTTCACCATTGAATTTGATTTGAAGAACTGTTAAAAATAGGTAAAGCCTTTCACCAGCTGGTCCCTTTTGGGATGCAAGTCCTACATTGTTGTGATATATTAATGTTTAAAAGGAATGTTTTCTCAATTCAAAAAGGGTTGTGCTGCAGTGTTTACACCGCAGCTGTCAGGCTACCCAGGGTAGGTCTGAACTCATGTTTGCCCTGCCACTGTAGTGGATGTCACAATAACTGCAAATGTCCAACAGTGGCATTTAACTTCCAGGCCTTGTGTGCATTGTCTACCCCCTATACTAGATACTTAAAGACAATATGCCAGTGACTGCTCTTGGGTAGCAGGGGTAAGGTGCACAGGGTTCTAAAGCTAGAAAAATTGTAGTGAAAAATCTGATCACCAAGAACAGGTGGATTTCCTACAATGTGCATTAGGTGTCACCCATCTTATTGGTTAGTGAGGTCAATGTTTGGCTTAATGGCAACTGTGGAATTCTTGATCTCTTTTCAGTCTTTGACATTGTGTCCTGCATGTCCTGTCACAGTAATGCCTCTTGCCTTGACCAAGTATTGTTCAGGACCCAAACTTTACAAACTCACACGTAAGACAAGTAGTCTAGACTGAACATTATGTCTGAGAATTTAACTGCTTTCCAACAACTGTGTTTAGGGCAAGCCAGTTAATTCACCCAGATCCTCTATATTCTAAAAAAGACCCCGTGGCTGAACCAGGTAAAAACTGCCCCCCAAACCTATCACCCCCTAGACACCTAACCTGGCTTTTCCTCAATTTTGCGACTCTGGGGGAAACCTCATTATTTAGCATCACCCCTCGATGGTGGCTGGGGTCCAGGAGGAGATAGTAGGCCCATTGGTGTAGCTGGAGTGGGCGGTGGTATTGGTGCCAGGTGTTTGATCGTTGAAGTGGTTGGCTTCGGTCAAGGTGGTAGGGGCGTCGCGGTTGAGGGTGTGTTTGAGCTGCTCCTCCGTGATTTTGCTCCAGTTCCTTTGTGGACTGCATGTTGCCGATTTTTGTGGGCGGTGGGTTTGTCAGCATTGAAGTGTACGCAGTGGGGTCTGTCCAGAGGGGTTGCGTGGTGTGCTGAAGTGGATGTTGTTACCTCCTGCGAAGATAGGGTCGCGGGTGTGTCCTGCCTTATGGGTGGATGTGGTGACGAGCTGTTTCAGGCTGATGTTGGTGAGGTTGTCCAGGAGGGTGGTGGAGTTGGGGTCGGTGGGGTTGTAGAGGTGGAAGTTCAGGTATCCGATGAGTATGTAGTTTATGAAGGCGATGGCATGGGGTGCGATGAGGTCGGCGATGGTCGTGGCGAATGAGGCGTAAGGTCCGGGGGTCTATAGGCGAGGGTCCCACGAAGAGTGGTTCTCAGGCTTGTCTGAATCTGGAAGTGAAGGTGCTCAGTGGTGTAGAGGGGGTTATTCGTGGTGTTGGAGGTGGAGCGTCAGACGGAGCTTTTGTGTGCGATGGCGAGTCCTCCTCCTGGGTGGTTTGGGTGGTCTTTCCTCTGGATCTTGTATCCGTCGGGGATGGCAGTGGCGATGTTAGGTACTGGGGAGGCGTTGGTCCAGGTCTCTGTAAAGAAGGTGACGTCCGGTGAGAGGGTGTCGAGGAGGTCTCGATTTAAATGGCACGTCTGTGCAGGGAGTGCACGTTGAGAAGGATGCACCTCAGGTTTCAGGGGTGTTGGCATTGGGTGCGGGGGTAGTGATGGTGATGGAGTTGAAGGTCTGGCGGCAGTGGCGGCAGGAGAACTGTTCGTGGGTGGTGCTTAGTGTGGACAGCTGGCAGATGTTGTTCCTTTCGGTGTTGAGAGCGAGGAGGGTAGTTGCGTCGTAGCGGTGAGTGATAGGAGATCAAGGGTTCCTGGTGCTGGTCACAGTCAGGTCTCGGATAGGTGCAGATAGGCTTGACTTTGGCGCGGATGCCATTAAATAGGGGAGGTGGAAGGGAAAGAGCAGCTGGTAGGCACGAGTGGGGAATCTCAGAGAGGGAGGGGCCGCAGGGGGAGCAGCAGCGGGAAAAGGGCAGCGGAAAGCTGGGCACAAGAAATAATAAGACACAACGGACAGACACGGAAAATAAGGCACAATTAAGCAAAAACTATTTAAGCAAACCACAATACCTAAACAGGAACCGGCTGAGAGCGGACTCAAACTTTGCTGATCAGGGCAGAGTCCTCACGACAGAGACTGCACACTAGCGGAGCTGCGCGGGTGAGAGCAAGTCCCTGATCAGGAGGTCTGGGCCAAAACCTTCTTGTTTCCCCTGTTGCCTTCCCTAGGCCTTGCTGAGACAGGTCACCGGGCATCCTGCTCCCATGGATTTTTGGGGTACAGTCCTTCTACACATGGTCCTTTATACAGGACTTTTGTGCCTAAGTATGCTATATGCAGGACTCATTTGTCTGAGTGTGATATTTTCTTCAGTCGTTCTCCCTCTCTGGTCTCTTTGTCCTCTGCCCGGGTTCAAACCACTTGAGCTTGCTTTGTAGTCTTTGTTCACAGACCCTCCTCCCGGGATGGTATGGCTTGGGTATCTGATTCCAAAGTAAGGAATCTGTAGCTAGATGTCTATCAGATGAACAAGTTACTTACCTGCGGTAACGATGTATCTGGTAGAGACAGGATCTAACCACAGATTCCTTACGCCCCCACCATCCGCCCGCACTGTGAACTCTTTTTAACTTCTTCTTCTTCCATGTTGAGCCTGCTTCTGGATATCATCCTTGTTGACATTCTCGTTGTGTGGCAGGCTCATGGGATATTCTTCTTGCAGATATCCTTGTTCTGTTGCAAGTTTGTTCCTGCCTCCATTGCAGATCTCCTTGTTGTGTTGCAAGGTTGCTGGATTCTGCTCCATTAAGTACAGTGGTACCCTGGGTGGGTATGTCTGTCTCTTTGGAGTTCTATGAGAACATTGCTGTTCCTGCTTTCTGTCCTGAGACCTCATAGACCTCTTGCCTCTGTTGACTGTTTCCTTCTCTCTTTGCATTGAACAGGTATGTGACACATGATGTCTGTGGTCTTGGCACACAGTTCCAATAGGCAGTTTCTGTTGTGGCTCCATGTTTTGAGCGCAGACTTTAGTCATGAAGAAACTGACATCAGTGCATCAGCGAAGGGGTTATATGAACTCTGCTGATGTCATATCCGGTGACGACGTTGCTGCGGAGTCACTCAACTCCCTCTGCAAGCACACAGACGTACTGTGGGGAAAAAAGTTTCTGGATTCAGTCTTGTGCCTGGGGAAGATTCCTAAAGTGAGGAATCTGCGTCTAGTTACTGTCTCTACCCGATACATTGTTACCGCAGGTAAGTAACTTGTTCATAAGTGGAAAGAGTGACAGCAGTCAGATTAAAAGTATGTGCTGGGCTAGGGTCAGTCACATTGTCAGCGTTCTTCACTCCTCCTTACGCCTTGAAAGAGAAGAGATTCTATGTGCTTGATCCTAAGAGGTGTGTAGGCTTAATTTTTATTTTTTATTTAAACAACATTTATTGAGCACATAGCTACCCGGAGGCATCTCACAACTAGCAGCAAGACTGAGAGGAGGTTTAAAGAGAAGCATTTTGGAACAGCCATGTTATAAGGAGCTTTTGAAAAGGGAGGTGACAAGATTTTGATCGAAGATGTACAGGAAGAGTGTTCCAGAGTCTGGCTACGTTGTACATGAAGGACTTTCCTCCACATCTCACCCTTTTGACTTTGGAGATGACGGCCAGATTTAAATTAGTTGAGCCTAGACATTTCATGGGGTGATAGAAGGTGTTGAGGAAATCATTGATTGATAGGCCCTTCCCCCATAAGGTTTTGTGGGCTATGCAAAGAGATTTTAACTTTATTCTATCTGAGATTGGAAGCCACTGTAAGGTCTTTAAGGTTGTCTTAGTCGACTGAGTTTTAGGCTTACCAAGCAGTAGACGAGCTTCACAGTTCTCAATAACTTGGAGTTTCCTTGTCGTTGAGTTAGGAGCTACCAAATAAAGTGAGTTTCCATAGTCCAAACAAGAGAGGACCATGGCCTGGAGCATGATTCTTCTTGCTCTAAAGGAATGAGGGAGTAGGACTTTCCCCAGGAGTCTGAGAGTGCCATAGCTAGCCCCAGTCAGCATCACTGTTTGGTGGTCAAATTAAAGGACGTATCCAGCCAAACACCTAGGCTTTTGATTTTAGTATTGGGAGTAGGAGCAGGGTCATGGAAAGTTGACCAAGCTAATTTAGGATCCATGCCCAGAGAGTTGCCCAGGAGCATTAGCTCTGTTTTTTCTCCGTTAAGTTTAAGACAGGAGTGGTCCATCCATGATGCCACTTTCTCTAAGCAAGCTTCCAGGTCGGATGGAGTGCTCTGGTGGTGGTTGAGAGTAACCACCAACTGTGTATCATCAGCAATTGTGACGATTTTGAGCCTGTATGGCAAAATAATATCTGCAAGCAGTTTCATGTAAACATTGAATAATGTAGGGCTCAGGGAAGAGACCTGAGGCACTCCGCAGCTGAGCGATAGGCTCTTAGATACAGAATCTTCTGCAAATGCCTGGACTGATCTACCATCTAAGTAGGACCTGAGCCAGGTAATAGCACCACCAGAAACTCTGACCATGCTAGTCTGTTTAAAAGAATCTCAAAACTGACCGTGTCGAATGCAGAGCTTAGATCGAGGAGGATGATGGCTACGGCTCCTCCCCGATCAAAAATTCTCTTGGATTATTCATCCACGGACAGCAGAGCATGTACTGTTCCATGTTGAGGACGGAACCCAGTCTGTGAGTAGTGCAGGAGTTAGTGAGTCTCTAGTAAATCAGAGCGGATCTTGTTGACATACTCCTCTACGATCTTACAGATCCCAGGGAGCAAGAAGATTGGGCGGTAGTTACCCAGGACATCAGGGTTTAGGCTAGGTTTTTTAAGCAGAGCCTTCACCATGGCATGCTTCCAGGGGGCTGGGGCTAGGCCTGAAGAAATAGATCAGTTTATCACCTCTAATATAATTGGAAGCACTACTTCTTTGACTTTGTGAAGGAAGTGTGGGGATGCTGGGTCGAGAGGAGAGCCAGATTTTATTTGGGGAAATATTTCCGATAGAGTATCCAAATTCATGGCAGGAAATTCTTCCAGTGAATGCTCAATGGAGAGAGGGGTCTTTTCCATTACTAACGGATCAATGGGGTATGTGGAACCAGAAAATGCATTATAGATGTCTTGAATGTTTCTGCGGAAGAATTCTGCAAGTTCATTGCAGCGGGCAGACGAGACAATTTTTTGTGTATCTGTTGGTGGAAGCTTTAGGAGGTTCTTCTCAATTTGGAAGATTTCCCAGGGAGTGTTAGCTGCTGAGTTAATTTTCCTTCATAGTAAAGTGCTTGTGCTTTCTTTATTTCAAACTTGTAGAGTTTTATAGATTCTCTATATTTTAGTTTACTTGGTTCATTGTAGTCCATCCTCCATTTCCTCTCCAGTCTTTTACAGATTTGTTTTAGTGATCGGAGTTTAGGCGAGTACCATGGTGACATTCTCTCTCTCTCTCACCTTTTGTAGCTAGAAGTAACAGGGATGACTGTGAATAAAGTTTTTCATGGCTACCACAGGGCTGGGATCTGATTTAGAATTAGAGTTTTCGAGAGCAGTGATCCAGGATTCTACAGAAAGCTTGGACCATGGACTGTCTCTCCTATTAATGGAATCAGTAGTGGTGGGTTGAGTTAACGACTTCAGCTGGATGGGAATTAAAAATGATCAGACCAAGGGACAGGAAGAGGGTCGCCGACTGACAGCTCATTGTTGTTGGGTAAAACAGGGTCAAATGTATGGCCTCTCGTGTGTAGGGCCTGTCACCTTTTGTGAAAGCTGAATAGATGATAGGTCTAGGGAAAGATTTGAGGTATCTATATTGTTTGGATCATCAAAGTGTAGATTGAAATCTCCCAGAAGAGTGATATTAGGGAAAGAGCTTGCTAGAGTAGCCGATATTTCAGGGAGAGAGTTGAGAAATTGTCCACAGACACCCAGACAACAATAGGTTAGAATCCCTGAGAAAGACTGAGTGGCAGAGAGTACAATAGAGAAGAATAGATTTTCACATCTTGTGACAAGATTAGGATCAACACAACACTTGAAGGAGTTTTTTAAAATAATGGCAACACCTCCACCTTTCCTAGTTTTATGGTCTTTCCTCTGGATATTATAGCCGGGGGGCTTACACATGGTCTTTAAGCTTACATCTCGACTCCATAAAGGACCAAAGCCTGGATTTTTTTCAGGTATCTCTGGATTATAGAATGGGAAGGTGAGGCAGAAGAGGCCCCTTCGGTGGATAGTCCTCTTTCTAAAAATGTGTTATACACTGGCCAAGAAATAACTCCTTGAGGGTCTGTGAACCCACTCCACCAGGAACAAGACCTAAACTACAGCTTTGGTGCAGTGGAGTAGTGTGGCTCACTGGTTAGAGGCGG